>NC_034202.2:38629845-38756001 GCF_002021735.2 Oncorhynchus kisutch | reverse complement strand
ACCTATGATTACATATGCTCTGGACTGTCTAATCTCTACTGACATTACCTACCATTACATACTGCCCGGACTGTCTATCTCTACTGACATTACCTACATTATTATACTGCCCTGGACTGTCTAATCTCTACTGACATTACCTACGATTACATACTGCCTGGACTGTCTAATCTCTACTGACATTACCTACCATTACATACTGCCCTGGACTGTCTAATCTCTACTGACATTACCTACGATTACATACTGCCCTGGCGTCTAATCTCTACTGACATTACCTACCATTACATACTGCCTGGACTGTCTAATCTCTACTGACATTACCTACCATTACATACTGCCCTGGACTGTCTAATCTCTACTGACATTACCTACGATTACATACTGCCCTGGACTGTCTAATCTCTACTGACATTACCTACCATTACATACTGCCTGGACTGTCTAATCTCTACTGACATTATCTATGATTACATACTGCCCTGGACTGTCTAATCTCTCTACTGACATTACCTACCATTACATACTGCCCTGGACTGTCTGATCTCTACTGACATTACCTACATTACATACTGCCCTGGACTGTCTAATCTCTACTGACATTACCTACATTACATACTGCCCTGGACTGTCTAATCTCTACTGACATTATATATGATACATACTGCCCTGGACTGTCTGATCTCTACTGACATTATTACTACCATTACATACTGCCCTGGACTGTCTGATCCTACTGACATTACCTATGATTACATACTGCCCTGGACTGTCTGATCTCTACTGACATTACCTACCATTACATACTGCCCTGGACTGTCTGATCTCTACTGACATTACCTACCATTACATACTGCCCTGGACTGTCTGATCTCTACTGACATTACCTACCATTACATACTGCTCTGGACTGTCTGATCTCTACTGACATTACCTACCATTACATACTGCCCTGGACTGTCTGATCTCTACTGACATTACCTACCATTACATACTGCCTGGACTCTGACTGACTCTGATCCCTACTGACATTACCTATGATTACATACTGCCCTGGACTGTCTGATCTCTACTGACATTATCTATGATTACATACTGCCCTGGACTGTCTGATCTCTACTGACATTACCTACCATTACATACTGCCCTGGACTGTCTGATCTCTACTGACATTACCTACCATTACATACTGCCCTGGACTGTCTGATCTCTACTGACATTACCTATGATTACATACTGCTCTGGACTGTCTAATCTCTACTGACATTACCTATGATTACATACTGCTCTGGACTGTCTAATCTCTACTGACATTACCTATGATTACATACTGCCTGGACTGTCTGATCTCTACTGACATTACCTATGATTACATACTGCCCTGGACTGTCTAATCTCTACTGACATTACCTAGATTACATACTGCTCTGGACTGTCTAATCTCTACTGACATTACCTACGATTACATACTGCCCTGGACTGTCTAATCTCTACTGACATTATCTATGATTACATACTGCTCTGGACTGTCTAATCTCTACTGACATTATCTACATTACATACTGCCCTGGACTGTCTAATCTCTACTGACATTATCTATGATTACATACTGCTCTGGACTGTCTAATCTCTACTGACATTATCTACGATTACATAGTGCTCTGGACTGTCTAATCTCTATTGATATTATCTACGATTACATACTGCCCGGGGACTGTCTAATCTCTACTGACATTACCTACGATTATATACTGCCCTGGACTGTCTAATCTCTACTGACATTACCTATGATTACATACTGCTCTGGACTGTCTAATCTCTACTGACATTACCTATGATTATATACTGCCCTGGACTGTCTGATCTCTACTGACAGTACCTATGATTACATACTGCCCTGGACTGTCTGATCTCTACTGACATTACCTACGATTACATACTGCCCTGGACTGTCTAATCTCTACTGACATTACTTACCATTACATACTGCCCTGGACTGTCTAATCTAAACTGACATTACCTACCATTACATACTGCCCTGGACTGTCTAATCTCTACTGACATTACCTACGATTATATACTGCCCTGGACTGTCTAATCTCTACTGACATTACCTATGATTACATACTGCTCTGGACTGTCTAATCTCTACTGACATTACCTATGATTACATACTGCTCGAGACTGTCTAATCTCTACTGACATTACCTACGATTACATACTGCCCTGGACTGTCTGATCTCTACTGACATTACCTACGATTACATACTGCCCTGGACTGTCTAATCTCTACTGACATTACCTACCATTACATACTGCCCGGGACTGTCTAATCTCTACTGACATTACCTACGATTATATACTGCCCTGGACTGTCTAATCTCTACTGACATTACCTATGATTACATACTGCTCTGGACTGTCTAATCTCTACTGACATTACCTATGATTATATACTGCCCTGGACTGTCTGATCTCTACTGACATTACCTACGATTACATACTGCCCTGGACTGTCTGATCTCTACTGACATTACCTATGATTACATATTGCCCTGGACTGTCTAATCTCTACTGACATTACCTACCATTACATACTGCCCTGGACTGTCTAATCTCTACTGACATTACCTACCATTACATACTGCCCTGGACTGTCTAATCTCTACTGACATTACCTACGATTATATACTGCCCTGGACTGTCTAATCTCTACTGACATTACCTATGATTACATACTGCTCTGGACTGTCTAATCTCTACTGACATTACCTACGATTACATACTGCCCTGGACTGTCTGATCTCTACTGACATTACCTACGATTACATACTGCCCTGGACTGTCTAATCTCTACTGACATTACCTACCATTACATACTGCCCTGGACTGTCTAATCTCTACTGACATTACCTACCATTACATACTGCCCTGGACTGTCTAATCTCTACTGACATTACCTACGATTACATACTGCCCTGTACTGTCTGACCTCTACTGACATTACCTACGATTACATACTGCCCTGGACTGTCTAATCTCTACTGACATTACCTACCATTACATACTGCCCTGGACTGTCTAATCTCTACTGACATTACCTACCATTACATACTGCCCTGGACTGTCTAATCTCTACTGACATTACCTACCATTACATACTGCCCTGGGCTGTCTAATCTCTACTGACATTACCTACGATTATATACTGCCCTGGACTGTCTAATCTCTACTGACATTACCTATGATTACATACTGCTCTGGACTGTCTAATCTCTACTGACATTATCTATGATTACATACTGCTCTGGACTGTCTAATCTCTACTGACATTACCTATGATTACATACTGCTCTGGACTGTCTAATCTCTACTGACATTACCTACGATTATATACTGCCCTGGACTGTCTAATCTCTACTGACATTACCTATGATTACATACTGCTCTGGACTGTCTAATCTCTACTGACATTACCTATGATTACATACTGCTCTGCACTGTCTAATCTCTACTGACGTTACCTATGATTACATACTGCTCTGGACCGTCTAATCTCTACTGACATTACCTACGAGTATATACTGCCCTGGACTGTCTAATCTCTACTGACATTACCTATGATTACATACTGCTCTGGACTGTCTAATCTCTACTGACATTACCTATGATTACATACTGCCCTGGATTGTCTAATCTCTACTGACATTACCTATGATTACATACTACTCTGGACTGTCCTAATCTCTACTGACATTATCTACAATTACATACTGCCCTGGACTGTCTAATCTCTACTGACATTATCTACGATTACATACTGCTCTGGACTGTCTAATCTCTACTGACATTATCTACGATTACATACTGCTCTGGACTGTCTAATCTCTACTGACATTATCTACAATTACATACTGCCCTGGACTGTCTAATCTCTACTGACATTATCTATGATTACATACTGCTCTGGACTGTCTAATCTCTACTGACATTACCTACCATTACATACTGCCCTGGACTGTCTGATCTCTACTGACATTACCTACCATTACATACTGCTCTGGACTGTCTGATCTCTACTGACATTACCTACCATTACATACTGCCTTGGACTGTCTGATCCCTACTGACATTATCTATGATTACATACTGCCCTGGACTGTCTGATCTCTACTGACATTACCTACCATTACATACTGCCCTGGACTGTCTGATCCCTACTGACATTATGTATGATTACATACTGCCCTGGACTGTCTGATCTCTACTGACATTACCTACCATTACATACTGCTCTGGACTGTCTGATCCCTACTGACAATACCTACCATTACATACTGCCCTGGACTGTCTGATCTCTACTGACATTACCTACCATTACATACTGCTCTGGACTGTCTGATCTCTACTGACATTACCTACCATGACATACTGCCCTGGACTGTCTAATCTCTACTGACATTACCTACCATTACATGCTGCCCTGGACTGTCTGACTGGACTGTCTGATCCCTATTGACATTACCTACCATTACATACTGCCCTGGACTGTCTGATCCCTACTGACATTATCTATGATTACATACTGCTCTGTACTGTCTGATCTCTACTGACATGACCTACCATTACATACTGCCCTGGACTGTCTGATCTCTACTGACATTACCTACCATTACATACTGCCCTGGACTGTCTGATCCCTACTGACATTATCTATGATTACATACTGCTCTGTACTGTCTGATCTCTACTGACATTACCTACCATTACATACTGCCCTGGACTGTCTGATCCCTACTGACATTATCTACCATTACATACTGCCCTGGACTGTCTGATCTCTACTGACATTACCTACCATTACATACTGCCCTGGACTGTCTGATCTCTACTGACATTACCTACCATTACATACTGCTCTGGACTGTCTGATCTCTACTGACATTACCTACCATTATATACTGCCCTGGACTGTCTGATCTCTACTGACATTACCTACCATTACATACTGCCCTGGACTGTCTGATCTCTACTGACAATACCTACCATTACATACTGCTCTGGACTGTCTGATCTCTACTGACATTACCTACCATTACATACTGCCCTGGACTGTCTCATCTCTACTGACATTACCTACCATTACATGCTGCCCTGGACTGTCTGACTGGACTGTCTGATCCCTACTGACATTATCTATGATTACATACTGCCCTGGACTGTCTGATCTCTACTGACATTATCTATGATTACATACTGCCCTGGACTGTCTGATCTCTACTGACATTACCTACCATTACATACTGCCCTGGACTGTCTGATCCCTACTGACATTATCTATGATTACATACTGCCCTGGACTGTCTGATCTCAACTGACATTACCTACCATTACATACTGCCCTGGACTGTCTGATCTCTACTGACATTACCTATGATTACATACTGCTCTGGACTGTCTAATCTCTACTGACATTACCTATGATTACATACTGCTCTGGACTGTCTAATCTCTACTGACATTATCTATGATTACATACTGCTCTGGACTGTCTAATCTCTACTGACATTATCTACAATTACATACTGCCCTGGACTGTCTAATCTCTACTGACATTATCTACGATTACATACTGCTCTGGACTGTCTAATCTCTACTGACATTACCTACCATTACATACTGCCCTGGACTGTCTGATCTCTACTGACAATACCTACCATTACATACTGCTCTGGACTGTCTGATCTCTACTGACATTACCTACCATTACATACTGCCCTGGACTGTCTGATCCCTACTGACATTATCTATGATTACATACTGCCCTGGACTGTCTGATCTCTACTGACATTACCTACCATTACATACTGCCCTGGACTGTCTGATCCCTACTGACATTATGTATGATTACATACTGCCCTGGACTGTCTGATCTCTACTGACATTACCTACCATTACATACTGCCCTGGACTGTCTGATCCCTACTGACATTATCTATGATTACATACTGCCCTGGACTGTCTGATCTCTACTGACATTACCTACCATTACATACTGCCCTGGACTGTCTGATCCCTACTGACATTATGTATGATTACATACTGCCCTGGACTGTCTGATCTCTACTGACATTACCTACCATTACATACTGCTCTGGACTGTCTGATCCCTACTGACATTACCTACCATTACATACTGCCCTGGACTGTCTGATCTCTACTGACATTACCTACCATTACATACTGCTCTGGACTGTCTGATCTCTACTGACATTACCTACCATTACATACTGCCCTGGACTGTCTAATCTCTACTGACATTACCTACCATTACATGCTGCCCTGGACTGTCTGACTGGACTGTCTGATCCCTACTGACATTATCTATGATTACATACTGCCCTGGACTGTCTGATCTCTACTGACATTATCTATGATTACATACTGCCCTGGACTGTCTGATCTCTACTGACATTACCTACCATTACATACTGCCCTGGACTGTCTAATCTAACTGACATTACTACCATTACATACTGCCCTGGACTGTCTATCTCTACTGACATTACCTACGATTATATACTGCCCTGGACTGTCTAATCTCTACTGACATTACTATCATTACATACTGCTCTGGACTGTCTAATCTCTACTGACATTACCTATGATTACATACTGCCTCGAGACTGTCTAATCTCTACTGACATTACCTACGATTACATACTGCCCTGGACTGTCTGATCTCTACTGACATTACTACGATTACATACTGCCCTGGACTGTCTAATCTCTACTGACATTACCTACCATTACATACTGCCCGGGACTGTCTGATCTCTACTGACATTACCTACGATTATATACTGCCCTGGACTGTCTAATCTCTACTGACATTACCTATGATTACATACTGCTCTGGACTGTCTAATCTCTACTGACATTACCTACGATTACATACTGCCCTGGACTGTCTGATCTCTACTGACATTACCTACGATTATATACTGCCCTGGACTGTCTAATCTCTACTGACATTACCTATGATTACATACTGCTCTGGACTGTCTAATCTCTACTGACATTACCTATGATTATATACTGCCCTGGACTGTCTGATCTCTACTGACATTACCTACGATTACATACTGCCCTGGACTGTCTGATCTCTACTGACATTACCTACGATTACATACTGCCCTGGACTGTCTAATCTCTACTGACATTACCTACCATTACATACTGCCCTGGACTGTCTAATCTCTACTGACATTACCTACCATTATATACTGCCCTGGACTGTCTGATCTCTACTGACATTACCTACCATTACATACTGCCCTGGACTGTCTGATCTCTACTGACAATACCTACCATTACATACTGCTCTGGACTGTCTGATCTCTACTGACATTACCTACCATTACATACTGCCCTGGACTGTCTCATCTCTACTGACATTACCTACCATTACATGCTGCCCTGGACTGTCTGACTGGACTGTCTGATCCCTACTGACATTATCTATGATTACATACTGCCCTGGACTGTCTGATCTCTACTGACATTATCTATGATTACATACTGCCCTGGACTGTCTGATCTCTACTGACATTATCTATGATTACATACTGCTCTGGACTGTCTAATCTCTACTGACAATACCTACCATTACATACTGCTCTGGACTGTCTGATCTCTACTGACATTACCTACCATTACATACTGCCCTGGACTGTCTGATCCCTACTGACATTATCTATGATTACATACTGCCCTGGACTGTCTGATCTCTACTGACATTACCTACCATTACATACTGCCCTGGACTGTCTGATCCCTACTGACATTATGTATGATTACATACTGCCCTGGACTGTCTGATCTCTACTGACATTACCTACCATTACATACTGCCCTGGACTGTCTGATCCCTACTGACATTATCTATGATTACATACTGCCCTGGACTGTCTGATCTCTACTGACATTACCTACCATTACATACTGCCCTGGACTGTCTGATCCCTACTGACATTATGTATGATTACATACTGCCCTGGACTGTCTGATCTCTACTGACATTACCTACCATTACATACTGCTCTGGACTGTCTGATCCCTACTGACATTACCTACCATTACATACTGCCCTGGACTGTCTGATCTCTACTGACATTACCTACCATTACATACTGCTCTGGACTGTCTGATCTCTACTGACATTACCTACCATTACATACTGCCCTGGACTGTCTAATCTCTACTGACATTACCTACCATTACATGCTGCCCTGGACTGTCTGACTGGACTGTCTGATCCCTACTGACATTATCTATGATTACATACTGCCCTGGACTGTCTGATCTCTACTGACATTATCTATGATTACATACTGCCCTGGACTGTCTGATCTCTACTGACATTACCTACCATTACATACTGCCCTGGACTGTCTGATCCCTACTGACATTATCTATGATTACATACTGCTCTGTACTGTCTGATTTCTTCTGACATTACCTACCATTACATACTGCCCTGGACTGTCTGATCCCTACTGACATTATCTACCATTACATACTGCCCTGGACTGTCTGATCTCTACTGACATTACCTACCATTACATACTGCCCTGGACTGTCTGATCTCTACTGACATTACCTACCATTACATACTGCTCTGGACTGTCTGATCTCTACTGACATTACCTACCATTATATACTGCCCTGGACTGTCTGATCTCTACTGACATTACCTACCATTACATACTGCCCTGGACTGTCTGATCTCTACTGACAATACCTACCATTACATACTGCTCTGGACTGTCTGATCTCTACTGACATTACCTACCATTACATACTGCTCTAGACTGTCTGATCCCTACTGACATTACCTACGATTACATACTGCCCTGGACTGTCTGATCTCTACTGACATTACCTACCATTACATACTGCTCTGGACTGTCTGATCTCTACTGACATTACCTACCATTACATACTGCCCTGGACTGTCTAATCTCTACTGACATTACCTACGATTATATACTGCCCTGGACTGTCTAATCTCTACTGACATTACCTATGATTACATACTGCTCTGCACTGTCTAATCTCTACTGACATTACCTATGATTACATACTGCTCTGGACTGTCTGATCTCTACTGACATTACCTACCATTACATACTGCCCTGGACTGTCTGATCCCTACTGACATTATCTATGATTACATACTGCCCTGGACTGTCTGATCTCTACTGACATTACCTACCATTACATACTGCCCTGGACTGTCTGATCCCTACTGACATTATGTATGATTACATACTGCCCTGGACTGTCTGATCTCTACTGACATTACCTACCATTACATACTGCCCTGGACTGTCTGATCCCTACTGACATTATCTATGATTACATACTGCCCTGGACTGTCTGATCTCTACTGACATTACCTACCATTACATACTGCCCTGGACTGTCTGATCCCTACTGACATTATGTATGATTACATACTGCCCTGGACTGTCTGATCTCTACTGACATTACCTACCATTACATACTGCTCTGGACTGTCTGATCCCTACTGACATTACCTACCATTACATACTGCCCTGGACTGTCTGATCTCTACTGACATTACCTACCATTACATACTGCTCTGGACTGTCTGATCTCTACTGACATTACCTACCATTACATACTGCCCTGGACTGTCTAATCTCTACTGACATTACCTACCATTACATGCTGCCCTGGACTGTCTGACTGGACTGTCTGATCCCTACTGACATTATCTATGATTACATACTGCCCTGGACTGTCTGATCTCTACTGACATTATCTATGATTACATACTGCCCTGGACTGTCTGATCTCTACTGACATTACCTACCATTACATACTGCCCTGGACTGTCTGATCCCTACTGACATTATCTATGATTACATACTGCCCTGGACTGTCTGATCTCTACTGACATTACCTACCATTACATACTGCCCTGGACTGTCTGATCCCTACTGACATTATGTATGATTACATACTGCCCTGGACTGTCTGATCTCTACTGACATTACCTACCATTACATACTGCCCTGGACTGTCTGATCCCTACTGACATTATCTATGATTACATACTGCCCTGGACTGTCTGATCTCTACTGACATTACCTACCATTACATACTGCCCTGGACTGTCTGATCCCTACTGACATTATGTATGATTACATACTGCCCTGGACTGTCTGATCTCTACTGACATTACCTACCATTACATACTGCTCTGGACTGTCTGATCCCTACTGACATTACCTACCATTACATACTGCCCTGGACTGTCTGATCTCTACTGACATTACCTACCATTACATACTGCTCTGGACTGTCTGATCTCTACTGACATTACCTACCATTACATACTGCCCTGGACTGTCTAATCTCTACTGACATTACCTACCATTACATGCTGCCCTGGACTGTCTGACTGGACTGTCTGATCCCTACTGACATTATCTATGATTACATACTGCCCTGGACTGTCTGATCTCTACTGACATTACCTACGATTATATACTGCCCTGGACTGTCTAATCTCTACTGACATTACCTATGATTACATACTGCTCTGGACTGTCTAATCTCTACTGACATTACCTACGATTACATACTGCCCTGGACTGTCTGATCTCTACTGACATTACCTACGATTATATACTGCCCTGGACTGTCTAATCTCTACTGACATTACCTATGATTACATACTGCTCTGGACTGTCTAATCTCTACTGACATTACCTATGATTATATACTGCCCTGGACTGTCTGATCTCTACTGACATTACCTACGATTACATACTGCCCTGGACTGTCTGATCTCTACTGACATTACCTACGATTACATACTGCCCTGGACTGTCTAATCTCTACTGACATTACCTACCATTACATACTGCCCTGGACTGTCTAATCTCTACTGACATTACCTACCATTATATACTGCCCTGGACTGTCTGATCTCTACTGACATTACCTACCATTACATACTGCCCTGGACTGTCTGATCTCTACTGACAATACCTACCATTACATACTGCTCTGGACTGTCTGATCTCTACTGACATTACCTACCATTACATACTGCCCTGGACTGTCTCATCTCTACTGACATTACCTACCATTACATGCTGCCCTGGACTGTCTGACTGGACTGTCTGATCCCTACTGACATTATCTATGATTACATACTGCCCTGGACTGTCTGATCTCTACTGACATTATCTATGATTACATACTGCCCTGGACTGTCTGATCTCTACTGACATTATCTATGATTACATACTGCTCTGGACTGTCTAATCTCTACTGACAATACCTACCATTACATACTGCTCTGGACTGTCTGATCTCTACTGACATTACCTACCATTACATACTGCCCTGGACTGTCTGATCCCTACTGACATTATCTATGATTACATACTGCCCTGGACTGTCTGATCTCTACTGACATTACCTACCATTACATACTGCCCTGGACTGTCTGATCCCTACTGACATTATGTATGATTACATACTGCCCTGGACTGTCTGATCTCTACTGACATTACCTACCATTACATACTGCCCTGGACTGTCTGATCCCTACTGACATTATCTATGATTACATACTGCCCTGGACTGTCTGATCTCTACTGACATTACCTACCATTACATACTGCCCTGGACTGTCTGATCCCTACTGACATTATGTATGATTACATACTGCCCTGGACTGTCTGATCTCTACTGACATTACCTACCATTACATACTGCTCTGGACTGTCTGATCCCTACTGACATTACCTACCATTACATACTGCCCTGGACTGTCTGATCTCTACTGACATTACCTACCATTACATACTGCTCTGGACTGTCTGATCTCTACTGACATTACCTACCATTACATACTGCCCTGGACTGTCTAATCTCTACTGACATTACCTACCATTACATGCTGCCCTGGACTGTCTGACTGGACTGTCTGATCCCTACTGACATTATCTATGATTACATACTGCCCTGGACTGTCTGATCTCTACTGACATTATCTATGATTACATACTGCCCTGGACTGTCTGATCTCTACTGACATTACCTACCATTACATACTGCCCTGGACTGTCTGATCCCTACTGACATTATCTATGATTACATACTGCTCTGTACTGTCTGATTTCTTCTGACATTACCTACCATTACATACTGCCCTGGACTGTCTGATCCCTACTGACATTATCTACCATTACATACTGCCCTGGACTGTCTGATCTCTACTGACATTACCTACCATTACATACTGCCCTGGACTGTCTGATCTCTACTGACATTACCTACCATTACATACTGCTCTGGACTGTCTGATCTCTACTGACATTACCTACCATTATATACTGCCCTGGACTGTCTGATCTCTACTGACATTACCTACCATTACATACTGCCCTGGACTGTCTGATCTCTACTGACAATACCTACCATTACATACTGCTCTGGACTGTCTGATCTCTACTGACATTACCTACCATTACATACTGCTCTAGACTGTCTGATCCCTACTGACATTACCTACGATTACATACTGCCCTGGACTGTCTGATCTCTACTGACATTACCTACCATTACATACTGCTCTGGACTGTCTGATCTCTACTGACATTACCTACCATTACATACTGCCCTGGACTGTCTAATCTCTACTGACATTACCTACGATTATATACTGCCCTGGACTGTCTAATCTCTACTGACATTACCTATGATTACATACTGCTCTGCACTGTCTAATCTCTACTGACATTACCTATGATTACATACTGCTCTGGACTGTCTGATCTCTACTGACATTACCTACCATTACATACTGCCCTGGACTGTCTGATCCCTACTGACATTATCTATGATTACATACTGCCCTGGACTGTCTGATCTCTACTGACATTACCTACCATTACATACTGCCCTGGACTGTCTGATCCCTACTGACATTATGTATGATTACATACTGCCCTGGACTGTCTGATCTCTACTGACATTACCTACCATTACATACTGCCCTGGACTGTCTGATCCCTACTGACATTATCTATGATTACATACTGCCCTGGACTGTCTGATCTCTACTGACATTACCTACCATTACATACTGCCCTGGACTGTCTGATCCCTACTGACATTATGTATGATTACATACTGCCCTGGACTGTCTGATCTCTACTGACATTACCTACCATTACATACTGCTCTGGACTGTCTGATCCCTACTGACATTACCTACCATTACATACTGCCCTGGACTGTCTGATCTCTACTGACATTACCTACCATTACATACTGCTCTGGACTGTCTGATCTCTACTGACATTACCTACCATTACATACTGCCCTGGACTGTCTAATCTCTACTGACATTACCTACCATTACATGCTGCCCTGGACTGTCTGACTGGACTGTCTGATCCCTACTGACATTATCTATGATTACATACTGCCCTGGACTGTCTGATCTCTACTGACATTATCTATGATTACATACTGCCCTGGACTGTCTGATCTCTACTGACATTACCTACCATTACATACTGCCCTGGACTGTCTGATCCCTACTGACATTATCTATGATTACATACTGCCCTGGACTGTCTGATCTCTACTGACATTACCTACCATTACATACTGCCCTGGACTGTCTGATCCCTACTGACATTATGTATGATTACATACTGCCCTGGACTGTCTGATCTCTACTGACATTACCTACCATTACATACTGCCCTGGACTGTCTGATCCCTACTGACATTATCTATGATTACATACTGCTCTGTACTGTCTGATTTCTTCTGACATTACCTACCATTACATACTGCCCTGGACTGTCTGATCCCTACTGACATTATCTACCATTACATACTGCCCTGGACTGTCTGATCTCTACTGACATTACCTACCATTACATACTGCCCTGGACTGTCTGATCTCTACTGACATTACCTACCATTACATACTGCTCTGGACTGTCTGATCTCTACTGACATTACCTACCATTATATACTGCCCTGGACTGTCTGATCTCTACTGACATTACCTACCATTACATACTGCCCTGGACTGTCTGATCTCTACTGACAATACCTACCATTACATACTGCTCTGGACTGTCTGATCTCTACTGACATTACCTACCATTACATACTGCTCTAGACTGTCTGATCCCTACTGACATTACCTACGATTACATACTGCCCTGGACTGTCTGATCTCTACTGACATTACCTACCATTACATACTGCTCTGGACTGTCTGATCTCTACTGACATTACCTACCATTACATACTGCCCTGGACTGTCTAATCTCTACTGACATTACCTACGATTATATACTGCCCTGGACTGTCTAATCTCTACTGACATTACCTATGATTACATACTGCTCTGCACTGTCTAATCTCTACTGCATTACCTATGATTACATACTGCCCTGGACTGTCTGATCTCTACTGACATTACCTACGATTACATACTGCCCTGGACTGTCTGATCTCTACTGACATTACCTACGATTACATACTGCCCTGGACTGTCTAATCTCTACTGACATTACCTACCATTACATACTGCCCTGGACTGTCTAATCTCTACTGACATTACCTATGATTACATACTGCCCTGGACTGTCTAATCTCTACTGACATTACCTATGATTACATACTGCTCTGGACTGTCTAATCTCTACTGACATTACCTATGATTACATACTGCCCTGGACTGTCTGATCTCTACTGACATTACCTACGATTACATACTGCTCTGGACTGTCTGATCTCTACTGACATTACCTACGATTACATACTGCCCTGGACTGTCTAATCTCTACTGACATTACCTATGATTACATACTGCCCTGGACTGTCTAATCTCTACTGACATTACCTACCATTACATACTGCCCTGGACTGTCTAATCTCTACTGACATTACCTATGATTACATACTGCTCTGGACTGTCTAATCTCTACTGACATTACCTACGATTACATACTGCCCTGGACTGTCTAATCTCTACTGACATTACCTACGATTACATACTGCCCTGGACTGTCTAATCTCTACTGACATTACCTACGATTACATACTGCCCTGGACTGTCTAATCTCTACTGACATTACCTATGATTACATACTGCCCTGGACTGTCTAATCTCTACTGACATTACCTATGATTACATACTGCCCTGGACTGTCTGATCTCTACTGACATTACCTATGATTACATACTGCCCTGGACTGTCTGATCTCTACTGACATTACCTACGATTACATACTGCCCTGGACTGTCTAATCTCTACTGACATTACCTACCATTACATACTGCCCTGGACTGTCTAATCTCTACTGACATTACCTACCATTACATACTGCTCTGGACTGTCTAATCTCTACTGACATTACCTACGATACATACTGCCTGGACTGTCTAATCTCTACGACCTTACCTACGATTATATACTGTCCCTGGACTGTCTAATCTCTACTGACATTACCTATGATTACATACTGCTCTGGACTGTCTAATCTCTACTGACATTACCTATGATTACATACTGCTCTGGACTGTCTAATCTCTACTGACATTACCTACTGATTATCATACTGCTCTGGACCGTCTAATCTCTACTGACATTACCTACGATTACATACTGCCCTGGACTGTCTAATCTCTACTGACATACCTATGATTACATACTGCCTGGACTGTCTATCTCTACTGACTTACATGTTACATACTGCCTGGTACTGTCTACTACATTACCTATGATTACATACTGCTCTGGACCGGTCTAATCTCTAACTGACATTACCTACGAGTAATACGCCCTGGACTGTCTAATGCTCTACTGACATTACACTATGATTACATACTGCTCTGGACTGTCTAATCTCTACTGACATTACTATGATACATACTGCCCTGGATTGTCTAATCTCTACTGACATTACCTATGATTACATACTACTCTGGACTGTTAATCTCTACTGACATTATCTACAATTACATACTGCCCTGGACTGTCTAATCTCTACTGACATTACCTACGATTACATACTGCTCTGGACTGTCTAATCTCTACTGACATTACCTACGATTACATACTGCCCTGGACTGTCTAATCTCTACTGACATTACCTACGATTACATACTGCCCTGGACTGTCTGATCTCTACTGACATTACCTATGATTACATACTGCCTGGACTGTCTAATCTCTACTGACATTACCTACGATTACATACTGCCCTGGACTGTCTGATCTCTACTGACATTACCTACCATTACATACTGCCCTGGACTGTCTGATCTCTACTGACATTACCTACCATTACATACTGCCCTGGACTGTCTGATCTCTACTGACATTACCTATGATTACATACTGCCCTGGACTGTCTGATCTCTACTGACATTACCTACCATTACATACTGCCCTGGACTGTCTGATCTCTACTGACATTACCTATGATTACATACTGCCCTGGACTGTCTGATCTCTACTGACATTACCTACCATTACATACTGCTCTGGACTGTCTGATCCCTACTGACAATACCTACCATTACATACTGCCCTGGACTGTCTGATCTCTACTGACATTACCTACCATTACATACTGCCTCTGGACTGTCTGATCTCTACTGACATTACCTACCATTACATACTGCCCTGGACTGTCTAATCTCTACTGACATTACCTACCATTACATGCTGCCCTGGACTGTCTGACTGGACTGTCTGATCCCTATTGACATTACCTACCATTACATACTGCCCTGGACTGTCTGATCCCTACTGACATTATCTATGATTACATACTGCTCTGTACTGTCTGATCTCTACTGACATTACCTACCATTACATACTGCCCTGGACTGTCTGATCTCTACTGACATTACCTACCATTACATACTGCCCTGGACTGTCTGATCCCTACTGACATTATCTATGATTACATACTGCTCTGGACTGTCTAATCTCTACTGACATTACCTATGATTACATACTGCTCTCGACTGTCTAATCTCTACTGACATTACCTATGATTACATACTGCTCTGGACTGTCTAATCTCTACTGACATTACCTATGATTACATACCGCCCTGGATTGTCTAATCTCTACTGACATTACCTATGATTACATACTACTCTGGACTGTCTAATCTCTACTGACATTATCTACGATTACATACTGCCCTGGACTGTCTAATCTCTACTGACATTATCTATGATTACATACTGCTCTGGACTGTCTAATCTCTACTGACATTATCTACAATTACATACTGCCCTGGACTGTCTAATTTCTACTGACATTATCTATGATTACATACTGCTCTGGACTGTCTAATCTCTACTGACATTATCTACGATTACATAGTGCTCTGGACTGTCTAATCTCTATTGATATTATCTACGATTACATACTGCCCGGGACTGTCTAATCTCTACTGACATTACCTACGATTATATACTGCCCTGGACTGTCTAATCTCTACTGACATTACCTATGATTACATACTGCTCTGGACTGTCTAATCTCTACTGACATTACCTATGATTATATACTGCCCTGGACTGTCTGATCTCTACTGACATTACCTATGATTACATACTGCCCTGGACTGTCTGATCTCTACTGACATTACCTACGATTACATACTGCCCTGGACTGTCTAATCTCTACTGACATTACTTACCATTACATACTGCCCTGGACTGTCTAATCTAAACTGACATTACCTACCATTACATACTGCCCTGGACTGTCTAATCTCTACTGACATTACCTACGATTATATACTGCCCTGGACTGTCTAATCTCTACTGACATTACCTATGATTACATACTGCTCTGGACTGTCTAATCTCTACTGACATTACCTATGATTACATACTGCTCGAGACTGTCTAATCTCTACTGACATTACCTACGATTACATACTGCCCTGGACTGTCTGATCTCTACTGACATTACCTACGATTACATACTGCCCTGGACTGTCTAATCTCTACTGACATTACCTACCATTACATACTGCCCGGGACTGTCTAATCTCTACTGACATTACCTACGATTATATACTGCCCTGGACTGTCTAATCTCTACTGACATTACCTATGATTACATACTGCTCTGGACTGTCTAATCTCTACTGACATTACCTATGATTATATACTGCCCTGGACTGTCTGATCTCTACTGACATTACCTACGATTACATACTGCCCTGGACTGTCTGATCTCTACTGACATTACCTATGATTACATATTGCCCTGGACTGTCTAATCTCTACTGACATTACCTACCATTACATACTGCCCTGGACTGTCTAATCTCTACTGACATTACCTACCATTACATACTGCCCTGGACTGTCTAATCTCTACTGACATTACCTACGATTATATACTGCCCTGGACTGTCTAATCTCTACTGACATTACCTATGATTACATACTGCTCTGGACTGTCTAATCTCTACTGACATTACCTACGATTACATACTGCCCTGGACTGTCTGATCTCTACTGACATTACCTACGATTACATACTGCCCTGGACTGTCTAATCTCTACTGACATTACCTACCATTACATACTGCCCTGGACTGTCTAATCTCTACTGACATTACCTACCATTACATACTGCCCTGGACTGTCTAATCTCTACTGACATTACCTACGATTACATACTGCCCTGTACTGTCTGACCTCTACTGACATTACCTACGATTACATACTGCCCTGGACTGTCTAATCTCTACTGACATTACCTACCATTACATACTGCCCTGGACTGTCTAATCTCTACTGACATTACCTACCATTACATACTGCCCTGGACTGTCTAATCTCTACTGACATTACCTACCATTACATACTGCCCTGGACTGTCTAATCTCTACTGACATTACCTACGATTATATACTGCCCTGGACTGTCTAATCTCTACTGACATTACCTATGATTACATACTGCTCTGGACTGTCTAATCTCTACTGACATTATCTATGATTACATACTGCTCTGGACTGTCTAATCTCTACTGACATTACCTATGATTACATACTGCTCTGGACTGTCTAATCTCTACTGACATTACCTACGATTATATACTGCCCTGGACTGTCTAATCTCTACTGACATTACCTATGATTACATACTGCTCTGGACTGTCTAATCTCTACTGACATTACCTATGATTACATACTGCTCTGCACTGTCTAATCTCTACTGACGTTACCTATGATTACATACTGCTCTGGACCGTCTAATCTCTACTGACATTACCTACGAGTATATACTGCCCTGGACTGTCTAATCTCTACTGACATTACCTATGATTACATACTGCCCTGGATTGTCTAATCTCTACTGACATTACCTATGATTACATACTACTCTGGACTGTCTAATCTCTACTGACATTATCTACAATTACATACTGCCCTGGACTGTCTAATCTCTACTGACATTATCTACGATTACATACTGCTCTGGACTGTCTAATCTCTACTGACATTATCTACGATTACATACTGCTCTGGACTGTCTAATCTCTACTGACATTATCTACAATTACATACTGCCCTGGACTGTCTAATCTCTACTGACATTATCTATGATTACATACTGCTCTGGACTGTCTAATCTCTACTGACATTACCTACCATTACATACTGCCCTGGACTGTCTGATCTCTACTGACATTACCTACCATTACATACTGCTCTGGACTGTCTGATCTCTACTGACATTACCTACCATTACATACTGCCTTGGACTGTCTGATCCCTACTGACATTATCTATGATTACATACTGCCCTGGACTGTCTGATCTCTACTGACATTACCTACCATTACATACTGCCCTGGACTGTCTGATCCCTACTGACATTATGTATGATTACATACTGCCCTGGACTGTCTGATCTCTACTGACATTACCTACCATTACATACTGCTCTGGACTGTCTGATCCCTACTGACAATACCTACCATTACATACTGCCCTGGACTGTCTGATCTCTACTGACATTACCTACCATTACATACTGCTCTGGACTGTCTGATCTCTACTGACATTACCTACCATGACATACTGCCCTGGACTGTCTAATCTCTACTGACATTACCTACCATTACATGCTGCCCTGGACTGTCTGACTGGACTGTCTGATCCCTATTGACATTACCTACCATTACATACTGCCCTGGACTGTCTGATCCCTACTGACATTATCTATGATTACATACTGCTCTGTACTGTCTGATCTCTACTGACATGACCTACCATTACATACTGCCCTGGACTGTCTGATCTCTACTGACATTACCTACCATTACATACTGCCCTGGACTGTCTGATCCCTACTGACATTATCTATGATTACATACTGCTCTGTACTGTCTGATCTCTACTGACATTACCTACCATTACATACTGCCCTGGACTGTCTGATCCCTACTGACATTATCTACCATTACATACTGCCCTGGACTGTCTGATCTCTACTGACATTACCTACCATTACATACTGCCCTGGACTGTCTGATCTCTACTGACATTACCTACCATTACATACTGCTCTGGACTGTCTGATCTCTACTGACATTACCTACCATTATATACTGCCCTGGACTGTCTGATCTCTACTGACATTACCTACCATTACATACTGCCCTGGACTGTCTGATCTCTACTGACAATACCTACCATTACATACTGCTCTGGACTGTCTGATCTCTACTGACATTACCTACCATTACATACTGCCCTGGACTGTCTCATCTCTACTGACATTACCTACCATTACATGCTGCCCTGGACTGTCTGACTGGACTGTCTGATCCCTACTGACATTATCTATGATTACATACTGCCCTGGACTGTCTGATCTCTACTGACATTACCTACGATTACATACTGCCCTGGACTGTCTAATCTCTACTGACATTACATACCATTACATACTGCCCGGGACTGTCTAATCTCTACTGACATTACCTACGATTATATACTGCCCTGGACTGTCTAATCTCTACTGACATTACCTATGATTACATACTGCTCTGGACTGTCTAATCTCTACTGACATTACCTATGATTATATACTGCCCTGGACTGTCTGATCTCTACTGACATTACCTACGATTACATACTGCCCTGGACTGTCTGATCTCTACTGACATTACCTATGATTACATACTGCCCTGGACTGTCTAATCTCTACTGACATTACCTACCATTACATACTGCCCTGGACTGTCTAATCTCTACTGACATTACCTACCATTACATACTGCCCTGGACTGTCTAATCTCTACTGACATTACCTACGATTATATACTGCCCTGGACTGTCTAATCTCTACTGACATTACCTATGATTACATACTGCTCTGGACTGTCTAATCTCTACTGACATCACCTACGATTACATACTGCCCTGGACTGTCTGATCTCTACTGACATTACCTACGATTACATACTGCCCTGGACTGTCTAATCTCTACTGACATTACCTACCATTACATACTGCCCTGGACTGTCTAATCTCTACTGACATTACCTACCATTACATACTGCCCTGGACTGTCTAATCTCTACTGACATTACCTACGATTACATACTGCCCTGTACTGTCTGATCTCTACTGACATTACCTACGATTACATACTGCCCTGGACTGTCTAATCTCTACTGACATTACCTACCATTACATACTGCCCTGGACTGTCTAATCTCTACTGACATTACCTACGATTACATACTGCCCTGGACTGTCTGATCTCTACTGACATTACCTACGATTACATACTGCCCTGGACTGTCTAATCTCTACTGACATTACCTACCATTACATACTGCCCTGGACTGTCTAATCTCTACTGACATTACCTACCATTACATACTGCCCTGGACTGTCTAATCTCTACTGACATTACCTACGATTATATACTGCCCTGGACTGTCTAATCTCTACTGACATTACCTATGATTACATACTGCTCTGGACTGTCTAATCTCTACTGACATTATCTATGATTACATACTGCTCTGGACTGTCTAATCTCTACTGACATTACCTATGATTACATACTGCTCTGGACTGTCTAATCTCTACTGACATTACCTACGATTATATACTGCCCTGGACTGTCTAATCTCTACTGACATTACCTATGATTACATACTGCTCTGGACTGTCTAATCTCTACTGACATTACCTATGATTACATACTGCTCTGCACTGTCTAATCTCTACTGACATTACCTATGATTACATACTGCTCTGGACCGTCTAATCTCTACTGACATTACCTACGAGTATATACTGCCCTGGACTGTCTAATCTCTACTGACATTACCTATGATTACATACTGCTCTGGACTGTCTAATCTCTACTGACATTACCTATGATTACATACTGCCCTGGATTGTCTAATCTCTACTGACATTACCTATGATTACATACTACTCTGGACTGTCTAATCTCTACTGACATTATCTACAATTACATACTGCCCTGGACTGTCTAATCTCTACTGACATTATCTACGATTACATACTGCTCTGGACTGTCTAATCTCTACTGACATTATCTACGATTACATACTGCTCTGGACTGTCTAATCTCTACTGACATTATCTACAATTACATACTGCCCTGGACTGTCTAATCTCTACTGACATTATCTATGATTACATACTGCTCTGGACTGTCTAATCTCTACTGACATCACCTACCATTACATACTGCCCTGGACTGTCTGATCTCTACTGACATTACCTACCATTACATACTGCTCTGGACTGTCTGATCTCTACTGACATTACCTACCATTACATACTGCCTTGGACTGTCTGATCCCTACTGACATTATCTATGATTACATACTGCCCTGGACTGTCTGATCTCTACTGACATTACCTACCATTACATACTGCCCTGGACTGTCTGATCCCTACTGACATTATGTATGATTACATACTGCCCTGGACTGTCTGATCTCTACTGACATTACCTACCATTACATACTGCTCTGGACTGTCTGATCCCTACTGACAATACCTACCATTACATACTGCCCTGGACTGTCTGATCTCTACTGACATTACCTACCATTACATACTGCTCTGGACTGTCTGATCTCTACTGACATTACCTACCATTACATACTGCCCTGGACTGTCTAATCTCTACTGACATTACCTACCATTACATGCTGCCCTGGACTGTCTGACTGGACTGTCTGATCCCTATTGACATTACCTACCATTACATACTGCCCTGGACTGTCTGATCCCTACTGACATTATCTATGATTACATACTGCTCTGTACTGTCTGATCTCTACTGACATTACCTACCATTACATACTGCCCTGGACTGTCTGATCTCTACTGACATTACCTACCATTACATACTGCCCTGGACTGTCTGATCCCTACTGACATTATCTATGATTACATACTGCTCTGGACTGTCTAATCTCTACTGACATTACCTATGATTACATACTGCTCTCGACTGTCTAATCTCTACTGACATTACCTATGATTACATACTGCTCTGGACTGTCTAATCTCTACTGACATTACCTATGATTACATACCGCCCTGGATTGTCTAATCTCTACTGACATTACCTATGATTACATACTACTCTGGACTGTCTAATCTCTACTGACATTATCTACGATTACATACTGCCCTGGACTGTCTAATCTCTACTGACATTATCTATGATTACATACTGCTCTGGACTGTCTAATCTCTACTGACATTATCTACAATTACATACTGCCCTGGACTGTCTAATTTCTACTGACATTATCTATGATTACATACTGCTCTGGACTGTCTAATCTCTACTGACATTATCTACGATTACATAGTGCTCTGGACTGTCTAATCTCTATTGATATTATCTACGATTACATACTGCCCGGGACTGTCTAATCTCTACTGACATTACCTACGATTATATACTGCCCTGGACTGTCTAATCTCTACTGACATTACCTATGATTACATACTGCTCTGGACTGTCTAATCTCTACTGACATTACCTATGATTATATACTGCCCTGGACTGTCTGATCTCTACTGACATTACCTATGATTACATACTGCCCTGGACTGTCTGATCTCTACTGACATTACCTACGATTACATACTGCCCTGGACTGTCTAATCTCTACTGACATTACTTACCATTACATACTGCCCTGGACTGTCTAATCTAAACTGACATTACCTACCATTACATACTGCCCTGGACTGTCTAATCTCTACTGACATTACCTACGATTATATACTGCCCTGGACTGTCTAATCTCTACTGACATTACCTATGATTACATACTGCTCTGGACTGTCTAATCTCTACTGACATTACCTATGATTACATACTGCTCGAGACTGTCTAATCTCTACTGACATTACCTACGATTACATACTGCCCTGGACTGTCTGATCTCTACTGACATTACCTACGATTACATACTGCCCTGGACTGTCTAATCTCTACTGACATTACCTACCATTACATACTGCCCGGGACTGTCTAATCTCTACTGACATTACCTACGATTATATACTGCCCTGGACTGTCTAATCTCTACTGACATTACCTATGATTACATACTGCTCTGGACTGTCTAATCTCTACTGACATTACCTATGATTATATACTGCCCTGGACTGTCTGATCTCTACTGACATTACCTACGATTACATACTGCCCTGGACTGTCTGATCTCTACTGACATTACCTATGATTACATATTGCCCTGGACTGTCTAATCTCTACTGACATTACCTACCATTACATACTGCCCTGGACTGTCTAATCTCTACTGACATTACCTACCATTACATACTGCCCTGGACTGTCTAATCTCTACTGACATTACCTACGATTATATACTGCCCTGGACTGTCTAATCTCTACTGACATTACCTATGATTACATACTGCTCTGGACTGTCTAATCTCTACTGACATTACCTACGATTACATACTGCCCTGGACTGTCTGATCTCTACTGACATTACCTACGATTACATACTGCCCTGGACTGTCTAATCTCTACTGACATTACCTACCATTACATACTGCCCTGGACTGTCTAATCTCTACTGACATTACCTACCATTACATACTGCCCTGGACTGTCTAATCTCTACTGACATTACCTACGATTACATACTGCCCTGTACTGTCTGACCTCTACTGACATTACCTACGATTACATACTGCCCTGGACTGTCTAATCTCTACTGACATTACCTACCATTACATACTGCCCTGGACTGTCTAATCTCTACTGACATTACCTACCATTACATACTGCCCTGGACTGTCTAATCTCTACTGACATTACCTACCATTACATACTGCCCTGGGCTGTCTAATCTCTACTGACATTACCTACGATTATATACTGCCCTGGACTGTCTAATCTCTACTGACATTACCTATGATTACATACTGCTCTGGACTGTCTAATCTCTACTGACATTATCTATGATTACATACTGCTCTGGACTGTCTAATCTCTACTGACATTACCTATGATTACATACTGCTCTGGACTGTCTAATCTCTACTGACATTACCTACGATTATATACTGCCCTGGACTGTCTAATCTCTACTGACATTACCTATGATTACATACTGCTCTGGACTGTCTAATCTCTACTGACATTACCTATGATTACATACTGCTCTGCACTGTCTAATCTCTACTGACGTTACCTATGATTACATACTGCTCTGGACCGTCTAATCTCTACTGACATTACCTACGAGTATATACTGCCCTGGACTGTCTAATCTCTACTGACATTACCTATGATTACATACTGCTCTGGACTGTCTAATCTCTACTGACATTACCTATGATTACATACTGCCCTGGATTGTCTAATCTCTACTGACATTACCTATGATTACATACTACTCTGGACTGTCTAATCTCTACTGACATTATCTACAATTACATACTGCCCTGGACTGTCTAATCTCTACTGACATTATCTACGATTACATACTGCTCTGGACTGTCTAATCTCTACTGACATTATCTACGATTACATACTGCTCTGGACTGTCTAATCTCTACTGACATTATCTACAATTACATACTGCCCTGGACTGTCTAATCTCTACTGACATTATCTATGATTACATACTGCTCTGGACTGTCTAATCTCTACTGACATTACCTACCATTACATACTGCCCTGGACTGTCTGATCTCTACTGACATTACCTACCATTACATACTGCTCTGGACTGTCTGATCTCTACTGACATTACCTACCATTACATACTGCCTTGGACTGTCTGATCCCTACTGACATTATCTATGATTACATACTGCCCTGGACTGTCTGATCTCTACTGACATTACCTACCATTACATACTGCCCTGGACTGTCTGATCCCTACTGACATTATGTATGATTACATACTGCCCTGGACTGTCTGATCTCTACTGACATTACCTACCATTACATACTGCTCTGGACTGTCTGATCCCTACTGACAATACCTACCATTACATACTGCCCTGGACTGTCTGATCTCTACTGACATTACCTACCATTACATACTGCTCTGGACTGTCTGATCTCTACTGACATTACCTACCATGACATACTGCCCTGGACTGTCTAATCTCTACTGACATTACCTACCATTACATGCTGCCCTGGACTGTCTGACTGGACTGTCTGATCCCTATTGACATTACCTACCATTACATACTGCCCTGGACTGTCTGATCCCTACTGACATTATCTATGATTACATACTGCTCTGTACTGTCTGATCTCTACTGACATGACCTACCATTACATACTGCCCTGGACTGTCTGATCTCTACTGACATTACCTACCATTACATACTGCCCTGGACTGTCTGATCCCTACTGACATTATCTATGATTACATACTGCTCTGTACTGTCTGATCTCTACTGACATTACCTACCATTACATACTGCCCTGGACTGTCTGATCCCTACTGACATTATCTACCATTACATACTGCCCTGGACTGTCTGATCTCTACTGACATTACCTACCATTACATACTGCCCTGGACTGTCTGATCTCTACTGACATTACCTACCATTACATACTGCTCTGGACTGTCTGATCTCTACTGACATTACCTACCATTATATACTGCCCTGGACTGTCTGATCTCTACTGACATTACCTACCATTACATACTGCCCTGGACTGTCTGATCTCTACTGACAATACCTACCATTACATACTGCTCTGGACTGTCTGATCTCTACTGACATTACCTACCATTACATACTGCCCTGGACTGTCTCATCTCTACTGACATTACCTACCATTACATGCTGCCCTGGACTGTCTGACTGGACTGTCTGATCCCTACTGACATTATCTATGATTACATACTGCCCTGGACTGTCTGATCTCTACTGACATTATCTATGATTACATACTGCCCTGGACTGTCTGATCTCTACTGACATTACCTACCATTACATACTGCCCTGGACTGTCTGATCCCTACTGACATTATCTATGATTACATACTGCCCTGGACTGTCTGATCTCAACTGACATTACCTACCATTACATACTGCCCTGGACTGTCTGATCTCTACTGACATTACCTATGATTACATACTGCTCTGGACTGTCTAATCTCTACTGACATTACCTATGATTACATACTGCTCTGGACTGTCTAATCTCTACTGACATTATCTATGATTACATACTGCTCTGGACTGTCTAATCTCTACTGACATTATCTACAATTACATACTGCCCTGGACTGTCTAATCTCTACTGACATTATCTACGATTACATACTGCTCTGGACTGTCTAATCTCTACTGACATTACCTACCATTACATACTGCCCTGGACTGTCTGATCTCTACTGACAATACCTACCATTACATACTGCTCTGGACTGTCTGATCTCTACTGACATTACCTACCATTACATACTGCCCTGGACTGTCTGATCCCTACTGACATTATCTATGATTACATACTGCCCTGGACTGTCTGATCTCTACTGACATTACCTACCATTACATACTGCCCTGGACTGTCTGATCCCTACTGACATTATGTATGATTACATACTGCCCTGGACTGTCTGATCTCTACTGACATTACCTACCATTACATACTGCCCTGGACTGTCTGATCCCTACTGACATTATCTATGATTACATACTGCCCTGGACTGTCTGATCTCTACTGACATTACCTACCATTACATACTGCCCTGGACTGTCTGATCCCTACTGACATTATGTATGATTACATACTGCCCTGGACTGTCTGATCTCTACTGACATTACCTACCATTACATACTGCTCTGGACTGTCTGATCCCTACTGACATTACCTACCATTACATACTGCCCTGGACTGTCTGATCTCTACTGACATTACCTACCATTACATACTGCTCTGGACTGTCTGATCTCTACTGACATTACCTACCATTACATACTGCCCTGGACTGTCTAATCTCTACTGACATTACCTACCATTACATGCTGCCCTGGACTGTCTGACTGGACTGTCTGATCCCTACTGACATTATCTATGATTACATACTGCCCTGGACTGTCTGATCTCTACTGACATTATCTATGATTACATACTGCCCTGGACTGTCTGATCTCTACTGACATTACCTACCATTACATACTGCCCTGGACTGTCTGATCCCTACTGACATTATCTATGATTACATACTGCTCTGTACTGTCTGATCTCTTCTGACATTACCTACCATTACATACTGCCCTGGACTGTCTGATCCCTACTGACATTATCTACCATTACATACTGCTCTGGACTGTCTAATCTCTACTGACATTACCTATGATTATATACTGCCCTGGACTGTCTGATCTCTACTGACATTACCTATGATTACATACTGCGCTGGACTGTCTGATCTCTACTGACATTACCTACGATTACATACTGCCCTGGACTGTCTAATCTCTACTGACATTACCTACCATTACATACTGCCCGGGACTGTCTAATCTAACTGACATTACCTACGATTACATACTGCCCTGGACTGTCTAATCTCTACTGACATTACCTATGATTATATACTGCTCTGGACTGTCTAATCTCTACTGACATTACCTACGATTACATACTGCTCTGGACTGTCTGATCTCTACTGACATTACCTACTGATTACTATACTGCCTCGAGACTGTCTAATCTCTACTGACATTACCTACGATTACATACTGCCCTGGACTGTCTGATCTCTACTGACATTACCTATGATTATATACTGCCCTGGACTGTCTGATCTCTACTGACATTACCTACCGATTACATACTGCCCTGGACTGTCTGATCTCTACTGACATTACCTACGATTATATACTGCCCTGGACTGTCTAATCTCTACTGACATTACCTATGATTACATACTGCTCTGGACTGTCTAATCTCTACTGACATTACCTACCATTATACTACTGCCCTGGACTGTCTGATCTCTACTGACATTACCTACCATTACATACTGCCCTGGACTGTCTGATCTCTACTGACATTACCTATGATTACATACTGCCCTGGACTGTCTGATCTCTACTGACATTACCTACCATTACATACTGCCCTGGACTGTCTGATCTCTACTGACATTACCTACGATTACATACTGCCCTGGACTGTCTGATCTCTACTGACATTACCTACGATTACATACTGCCCTGGACTGTCTGATCTCTACTGACATTACCTACCATTACATACTGCCCTGGACTGTCTGATCTCTACTGACATTACCTACCATTACATACTGCCCTGGACTGTCTGATCTCTACTGACATTACCTACCATTACATACTGCCCTGGACTGTCTGATCTCTACTGACATTACCTACCATTACATACTGCTCTGGACTGTCTGATCTCTACTGACATTACCTACCATTACATACTGCCCTGGACTGTCTGATCTCTACTGACATTACCTATGATTACATAGCTGGCCCTGGACTGTCTGACTGGACTGCTATGATCATTACCTGACCATTACAACTATGACTAACATACTGCCTCTGGACTGTCTGATCTCTACTGACATTATCTATGATTACACTACTGCCCTGGACTGTCTGATCTCTACTGACATTATCTATGATTACATACTGCATCTGGACTGTCTGATCCTCTACTGACCATTACCTACCATTACATACTGCCCTGGACTGTCTGATCTCTACTGACATTACCTACCGATTACATACTGCCCTGGACTGTCTGATCCCTACTGACATTATCTATGATTACATACTGCCCTGGACTGTCTGATCTCTACTGACATTACCTACCATTACATACTGCCCTGGACTGTCTGATCCCTACTGACATTATCTACCATTACATACTGCCCTGGACTGTCTGATCTCTACTGACATTACCTACCATTACATACTGCCCTGGACTGTCTGATCTCTACTGACATTACCTACCATTACATACTGCTCTGGACTGTCTGATCTCTACTGACATTACCTACCATTATATACTGCCCTGGACTGTCTGATCTCTACTGACATTACCTACCATTACATACTGCCCTGGACTGTCTGATCTCTACTGACAATACCTACCATTACATACTGCTCTGGACTGTCTGATCTCTACTGACATTACCTACCATTACATACTGCTCTAGACTGTCTGATCCCTACTGACATTACCTACGATTACATACTGCCCTGGACTGTCTGATCTCTACTGACATTACCTACCATTACATACTGCTCTGGACTGTCTGATCTCTACTGACATTACCTACCATTACATACTGCCCTGGACTGTCTAATCTCTACTGACATTACCTACGATTATATACTGCCCTGGACTGTCTAATCTCTACTGACATTACCTATGATTACATACTGCTCTGCACTGTCTAATCTCTACTGACATTACCTATGATTACATACTGCTCTGGACTGTCTGATCTCTACTGACATTACCTACCATTACATACTGCCCTGGACTGTCTGATCCCTACTGACATTATCTATGATTACATACTGCCCTGGACTGTCTGATCTCTACTGACATTACCTACCATTACATACTGCCCTGGACTGTCTGATCCCTACTGACATTATGTATGATTACATACTGCCCTGGACTGTCTGATCTCTACTGACATTACCTACCATTACATACTGCCCTGGACTGTCTGATCCCTACTGACATTATCTATGATTACATACTGCCCTGGACTGTCTGATCTCTACTGACATTACCTACCATTACATACTGCCCTGGACTGTCTGATCCCTACTGACATTATGTATGATTACATACTGCCCTGGACTGTCTGATCTCTACTGACATTACCTACCATTACATACTGCTCTGGACTGTCTGATCCCTACTGACATTACCTACCATTACATACTGCCCTGGACTGTCTGATCTCTACTGACATTACCTACCATTACATACTGCTCTGGACTGTCTGATCTCTACTGACATTACCTACCATTACATACTGCCCTGGACTGTCTAATCTCTACTGACATTACCTACCATTACATGCTGCCCTGGACTGTCTGACTGGACTGTCTGATCCCTACTGACATTATCTATGATTACATACTGCCCTGGACTGTCTGATCTCTACTGACATTATCTATGATTACATACTGCCCTGGACTGTCTGATCTCTACTGACATTACCTACCATTACATACTGCCCTGGACTGTCTGATCCCTACTGACATTATCTATGATTACATACTGCCCTGGACTGTCTGATCTCTACTGACATTACCTACCATTACATACTGCCCTGGACTGTCTGATCCCTACTGACATTATGTATGATTACATACTGCCCTGGACTGTCTGATCTCTACTGACATTACCTACCATTACATACTGCCCTGGACTGTCTGATCCCTACTGACATTATCTATGATTACATACTGCCCTGGACTGTCTGATCTCTACTGACATTACCTACCATTACATACTGCCCTGGACTGTCTGATCCCTACTGACATTATGTATGATTACATACTGCCCTGGACTGTCTGATCTCTACTGACATTACCTACCATTACATACTGCTCTGGACTGTCTGATCCCTACTGACATTACCTACCATTACATACTGCCCTGGACTGTCTGATCTCTACTGACATTACCTACCATTACATACTGCTCTGGACTGTCTGATCTCTACTGACATTACCTACCATTACATACTGCCCTGGACTGTCTAATCTCTACTGACATTACCTACCATTACATGCTGCCCTGGACTGTCTGACTGGACTGTCTGATCCCTACTGACATTATCTATGATTACATACTGCCCTGGACTGTCTGATCTCTACTGACATTACCTACGATTATATACTGCCCTGGACTGTCTAATCTCTACTGACATTACCTATGATTACATACTGCTCTGGACTGTCTAATCTCTACTGACATTACCTACGATTACATACTGCCCTGGACTGTCTGATCTCTACTGACATTACCTACGATTATATACTGCCCTGGACTGTCTAATCTCTACTGACATTACCTATGATTACATACTGCTCTGGACTGTCTAATCTCTACTGACATTACCTATGATTATATACTGCCCTGGACTGTCTGATCTCTACTGACATTACCTACGATTACATACTGCCCTGGACTGTCTGATCTCTACTGACATTACCTACGATTACATACTGCCCTGGACTGTCTAATCTCTACTGACATTACCTACCATTACATACTGCCCTGGACTGTCTAATCTCTACTGACATTACCTACCATTATATACTGCCCTGGACTGTCTGATCTCTACTGACATTACCTACCATTACATACTGCCCTGGACTGTCTGATCTCTACTGACAATACCTACCATTACATACTGCTCTGGACTGTCTGATCTCTACTGACATTACCTACCATTACATACTGCCCTGGACTGTCTCATCTCTACTGACATTACCTACCATTACATGCTGCCCTGGACTGTCTGACTGGACTGTCTGATCCCTACTGACATTATCTATGATTACATACTGCCCTGGACTGTCTGATCTCTACTGACATTATCTATGATTACATACTGCCCTGGACTGTCTGATCTCTACTGACATTATCTATGATTACATACTGCTCTGGACTGTCTAATCTCTACTGACAATACCTACCATTACATACTGCTCTGGACTGTCTGATCTCTACTGACATTACCTACCATTACATACTGCCCTGGACTGTCTGATCCCTACTGACATTATCTATGATTACATACTGCCCTGGACTGTCTGATCTCTACTGACATTACCTACCATTACATACTGCCCTGGACTGTCTGATCCCTACTGACATTATGTATGATTACATACTGCCCTGGACTGTCTGATCTCTACTGACATTACCTACCATTACATACTGCCCTGGACTGTCTGATCCCTACTGACATTATCTATGATTACATACTGCCCTGGACTGTCTGATCTCTACTGACATTACCTACCATTACATACTGCCCTGGACTGTCTGATCCCTACTGACATTATGTATGATTACATACTGCCCTGGACTGTCTGATCTCTACTGACATTACCTACCATTACATACTGCTCTGGACTGTCTGATCCCTACTGACATTACCTACCATTACATACTGCCCTGGACTGTCTGATCTCTACTGACATTACCTACCATTACATACTGCTCTGGACTGTCTGATCTCTACTGACATTACCTACCATTACATACTGCCCTGGACTGTCTAATCTCTACTGACATTACCTACCATTACATGCTGCCCTGGACTGTCTGACTGGACTGTCTGATCCCTACTGACATTATCTATGATTACATACTGCCCTGGACTGTCTGATCTCTACTGACATTATCTATGATTACATACTGCCCTGGACTGTCTGATCTCTACTGACATTACCTACCATTACATACTGCCCTGGACTGTCTGATCCCTACTGACATTATCTATGATTACATACTGCTCTGTACTGTCTGATTTCTTCTGACATTACCTACCATTACATACTGCCCTGGACTGTCTGATCCCTACTGACATTATCTACCATTACATACTGCCCTGGACTGTCTGATCTCTACTGACATTACCTACCATTACATACTGCCCTGGACTGTCTGATCTCTACTGACATTACCTACCATTACATACTGCTCTGGACTGTCTGATCTCTACTGACATTACCTACCATTATATACTGCCCTGGACTGTCTGATCTCTACTGACATTACCTACCATTACATACTGCCCTGGACTGTCTGATCTCTACTGACAATACCTACCATTACATACTGCTCTGGACTGTCTGATCTCTACTGACATTACCTACCATTACATACTGCTCTAGACTGTCTGATCCCTACTGACATTACCTACGATTACATACTGCCCTGGACTGTCTGATCTCTACTGACATTACCTACCATTACATACTGCTCTGGACTGTCTGATCTCTACTGACATTACCTACCATTACATACTGCCCTGGACTGTCTAATCTCTACTGACATTACCTACGATTATATACTGCCCTGGACTGTCTAATCTCTACTGACATTACCTATGATTACATACTGCTCTGCACTGTCTAATCTCTACTGACATTACCTATGATTACATACTGCTCTGGACTGTCTGATCTCTACTGACATTACCTACCATTACATACTGCCCTGGACTGTCTGATCCCTACTGACATTATCTATGATTACATACTGCCCTGGACTGTCTGATCTCTACTGACATTACCTACCATTACATACTGCCCTGGACTGTCTGATCCCTACTGACATTATGTATGATTACATACTGCCCTGGACTGTCTGATCTCTACTGACATTACCTACCATTACATACTGCCCTGGACTGTCTGATCCCTACTGACATTATCTATGATTACATACTGCCCTGGACTGTCTGATCTCTACTGACATTACCTACCATTACATACTGCCCTGGACTGTCTGATCCCTACTGACATTATGTATGATTACATACTGCCCTGGACTGTCTGATCTCTACTGACATTACCTACCATTACATACTGCTCTGGACTGTCTGATCCCTACTGACATTACCTACCATTACATACTGCCCTGGACTGTCTGATCTCTACTGACATTACCTACCATTACATACTGCTCTGGACTGTCTGATCTCTACTGACATTACCTACCATTACATACTGCCCTGGACTGTCTAATCTCTACTGACATTACCTACCATTACATGCTGCCCTGGACTGTCTGACTGGACTGTCTGATCCCTACTGACATTATCTATGATTACATACTGCCCTGGACTGTCTGATCTCTACTGACATTATCTATGATTACATACTGCCCTGGACTGTCTGATCTCTACTGACATTACCTACCATTACATACTGCCCTGGACTGTCTGATCCCTACTGACATTATCTATGATTACATACTGCCCTGGACTGTCTGATCTCTACTGACATTACCTACCATTACATACTGCCCTGGACTGTCTGATCCCTACTGACATTATGTATGATTACATACTGCCCTGGACTGTCTGATCTCTACTGACATTACCTACCATTACATACTGCCCTGGACTGTCTGATCCCTACTGACATTATCTATGATTACATACTGCCCTGGACTGTCTGATCTCTACTGACATTACCTACCATTACATACTGCCCTGGACTGTCTGATCCCTACTGACATTATGTATGATTACATACTGCCCTGGACTGTCTGATCTCTACTGACATTACCTACCATTACATACTGCTCTGGACTGTCTGATCCCTACTGACATTACCTACCATTACATACTGCCCTGGACTGTCTGATCTCTACTGACATTACCTACCATTACATACTGCTCTGGACTGTCTGATCTCTACTGACATTACCTACCATTACATACTGCCCTGGACTGTCTAATCTCTACTGACATTACCTACCATTACATGCTGCCCTGGACTGTCTGACTGGACTGTCTGATCCCTACTGACATTATCTATGATTACATACTGCCCTGGACTGTCTGATCTCTACTGACATTATCTATGATTACATACTGCCCTGGACTGTCTGATCTCTACTGACATTACCTACCATTACATACTGCCCTGGACTGTCTGATCCCTACTGACATTATCTATGATTACATACTGCTCTGTACTGTCTGATTTCTTCTGACATTACCTACCATTACATACTGCCCTGGACTGTCTGATCCCTACTGACATTATCTACCATTACATACTGCCCTGGACTGTCTGATCTCTACTGACATTACCTACCATTACATACTGCCCTGGACTGTCTGATCTCTACTGACATTACCTACCATTACATACTGCTCTGGACTGTCTGATCTCTACTGACATTACCTACCATTATATACTGCCCTGGACTGTCTGATCTCTACTGACATTACCTACCATTACATACTGCCCTGGACTGTCTGATCTCTACTGACAATACCTACCATTACATACTGCTCTGGACTGTCTGATCTCTACTGACATTACCTACCATTACATACTGCTCTAGACTGTCTGATCCCTACTGACATTACCTACGATTACATACTGCCCTGGACTGTCTGATCTCTACTGACATTACCTACCATTACATACTGCTCTGGACTGTCTGATCTCTACTGACATTACCTACCATTACATACTGCCCTGGACTGTCTAATCTCTACTGACATTACCTACGATTATATACTGCCCTGGACTGTCTAATCTCTACTGACATTACCTATGATTACATACTGCTCTGCACTGTCTAATCTCTACTGACATTACCTATGATTACATACTGCTCTGGACCGTCTAATCTCTACTGACATTACCTACGAGTATATACTGCCCTGGACTGTCTAATCTCTACTGACATTACCTATGATTATATACTGCTCTGGACTGTCTAATCTCTACTGACATTATCTATGATTACATACTGCTCTGGACTGTCTAATCTCTACTGACATTACCTATGATTACATACTGCTCTCGACTGTCTAATCTCTACTGACATTACCTATGATTACATACTGCTCTGGACTGTCTAATCTCTACTGACATTACCTATGATTACATACCGCCCTGGATTGTCTAATCTCTACTGACATTACCTATGATTACATACTACTCTGGACTGTCTAATCTCTACTGACATTATCTACGATTACATACTGCCCTGGACTGTCTAATCTCTACTGACATTATCTATGATTACATACTGCTCTGGACTGTCTAATCTCTACTGACATTATCTACAATTACATACTGCCCTGGACTGTCTAATTTCTACTGACATTATCTATGATTACATACTGCTCTGGACTGTCTAATCTCTACTGACATGATCTACGATTACATAGTGCTCTGGACTGTCTAATCTCTATTGATATTATCTACGATTACATACTGCCCGGGACTGTCTAATCTCTACTGACATTACCTACGATTATATACTGCCCTGGACTGTCTAATCTCTACTGACATTACCTATGATTACATACTGCTCTGGACTGTCTAATCTCTACTGACATTACCTATGATTATATACTGCCCTGGACTGTCTGATCTCTACTGACATTACCTATGATTACATACTGCCCTGGACTGTCTGATCTCTACTGACATTACCTACGATTACATACTGCCCTGGACTGTCTAATCTCTACTGACATTACTTACCATTACATACTGCCCTGGACTGTCTAATCTAAACTGACATTACCTACCATTACATACTGCCCTGGACTGTCTAATCTCTACTGACATTACCTACGATTATATACTGCCCTGGACTGTCTAATCTCTACTGACATTACCTATGATTACATACTGCTCTGGACTGTCTAATCTCTACTGACATTACCTATGATTACATACTGCTCGAGACTGTCTAATCTCTACTGACATTACCTACGATTACATACTGCCCTGGACTGTCTGATCTCTACTGACATTACCTACGATTACATACTGCCCTGGACTGTCTAATCTCTACTGACATTACCTACCATTACATACTGCCCGGGACTGTCTGATCTCTACTGACATCACCTACGATTATATACTGCCCTGGACTGTCTAATCTCTACTGACATTACCTATGATTACATACTGCTCTGGACTGTCTAATCTCTACTGACATTACCTATGATTATATACTGCCCTGGACTGTCTGATCTCTACTGACATTACCTACGATTACATACTGCCCTGGACTGTCTGATCTCTACTGACATTACCTACGATTATATACTGCCCTGGACTGTCTAATCTCTACTGACATTACCTATGATTACATACTGCTCTGGACTGTCTAATCTCTACTGACATTACCTATGATTATATACTGCCCTGGACTGTCTGATCTCTACTGACATTACCTACGATTACATACTGCCCTGGACTGTCTGATCTCTACTGACATTACCTACGATTACATACTGCCCTGGACTGTCTAATCTCTACTGACATTACCTACGATTACATACTGCCCTGGACTTTCTAATCTCTACTGACATTACCTACGATTACATACTGCCCTGGACTGTCTGATCTCTACTGACATTACCTACGATTACATACTGCCCTGGACTGTCTAATCTCTACTGACATTACCTACGATTACATACTGCCCTGGACTGTCTAATCTCTACTGACATTACCTACGATTACATACTGCCCTGGACTGTCTGATCTCTACTGACATTACCTACGATTACATACTGCCCTGGACTGTCTAATCTCTACTGACATTACCTACCATTACATACTGCCCTGGACTGTCTAATCTCTACTGACATTACCTACGATTACATACTGCCCTGGACTGTCTGATCTCTACTGACATTACCTACGATTACATACTGCCCTGGACTGTCTAATCTCTACTGACATTACCTACCATTACATACTGCCCTGGACTGTCTAATCTCTACTGACATTACCTACCATTACATACTGCCCTGGACTGTCTAATCTCTACTGACATTACCTACGATTATATACTGCCCTGGACTGTCTAATCTCTACTGACATTACCTATGATTACATACTGCTCTGGACTGTCTAATCTCTACTGACATTATCTATGATTACATACTGCTCTGGACTGTCTAATCTCTACTGACATTACCTATGATTACATACTGCTCTGCACTGTCTAATCTCTACTGACATTACCTACGATTATATACTGCCCTGGACTGTCTAATCTCTACTGACATTACCTATGATTACATACTGCTCTGGACTGTCTAATCTCTACTGACATTATCTATGATTACATACTGCTCTGGACTGTCTAATCTCTACTGATATTACCTATGATTACATACTGCTCTGGACTGTCTAATCTCTACTGACATTACCTATGATTACATACTGCTCTGGACTGTCTAATCTCTACTGATATTACCTACTGGATAAAGTTTAGCACACACATTTTAGCACACACATTTTAGCACACACATCTCTCTGTCAAATCTAAATTCTATTTGGACACAGTTCTCTTAGACCACACCAAAAACTACACATTTGTAGGACTAGATATCAGCAACACAGGTAGCTTTCACATGGCTGTGAACGAGCTGAGAGACAAAGCAAGAAGAGCATTCTATGCCATTAAAAGGGAATTCCAATTAGAATCTGGTTCAACTTTTTTCAATCAGTTCTAGAACCAATTGTTCTATATGGCAGTGAAGTATGGGGTCCAATCTCTAATAATGAATATACCAAATGTGACAAACATCCAATCAAAATACTATATGCAGAGTTTTGCAAGACTGTATTGCAAGTGCAAAGAAAAACTCCAAATAACGCATGTAGAGCAGAATTGGGCCAATACCCCCTCCTCATTCAAATAGAAAAAAGAGCCATCAAATTTCACAACCATCTAAAAACAAGTGACCCCAAAACATTCCATCACACAGCTCTACAATGTCAAGAGATGAAAAAAGAGAATAGTCCCCTCAGCCACCTGGTTCTGAGGCTCAGTTCACCAACCCAAACCCACCCCATAGAGCCTCAGGACAGCACTCAGAAAATCTGGCACAACCAAATCATCACAAAACAAAAAGAAAAATATATCACCTAAGTAAACTAAAACATACATGTTTTCATGCTATTTGTCTCTAAACAGACAGTACACGGTGGCAGACTATCTGACCACTGTGACTGATAGAAAACTGAGGAAAACATTGACTATGTACAGACTCAGTGAGCACATTCTGGCTATAGAGACCGGTCGTCACAGACAAACCTGGCTGCCCAGAGAGGATAGTCTGGCTATAGAGACCGGTCGTCACAGACAATCCTGGCTTCCCAGAGAGGACAGGCTGTGCTCACTCTGCTCCAGGGGAGAGGTACAGACTGAGCTGCATTTCCTACTACACTGTGACAAATACTCAAACCTAAGAGAATATTTCTTTCCCAAAATTATAATTCAATACAAAGATTTTGAAACTATAAAAAATGAAGAAAAAATCAAATATTTATTGGGTGAAAAGCCAAAATGTGCAGTTTCGGCAGCCAAATATGTGTCCTCCTGCCACAACCTGAGGGACAGCCAGTCAAAAGTGCAATGTAATGTTCATAATATTTCCCATCTTGTTTTGTTTTGTCTTTCATACCAGGTCATGTGTCTTCTCAGTCATGTTGACACTGGTCTACTACCAGGTCATGTGTCTTCTCAGTCATGTTGACACTGGTCTACTACCAGGTCATGTGTCTTCTCAGTCATGTTGACACTGGTCTACTACCAGGTCATGTGTCTTCTCAGTCATGTTGACACTGGTCTACTACCAGGTCATGTGTCTTCTCAGTCATGTTGACACTGGTCCACTACCAGGTCATGTGTCTTCTCAGTCATGTTGACACTGGTCTACTACCAGGTCATGTGTCTTCTCAGTCATGTTGACACTGGTCTACTACCAGGTCATGTGTCTTCTCAGTCATGTTGACACTGGTCTACTACCAGGTCATGTGTCTTCTCAGTCATGTTGACTGGTCTACTACCAGGTCATGTGTCTTCTCAGTCATGTTGACTGGTCTACTACCAGGTCATGTGTCTTCTCAGTCATGTTGACACTGGTCTACTACCAGGTCATGTGTCTTCTCAGTCATGTTGACACTGGTCTACTACCAGGTCATGTGTCTTCTCAGTCATGTTGACTGGTCTACTACCAGGTCATGTGTCTTCTCAGTCATGTTGACACTGGTCTACTACCAGGTCATGTGTCTTCTCAGTCATGTTGACACTGGTCTACTACCAGGTCATGTGTCTTCTCAGTCATGTTGACACTGGTCTACTACCAGGTCATGTGTCTTCTCAGTCATGTTGACACTGGTCTACTACCAGGTCATGTGTCTTCTCAGTCATGTTGACACTGGTCTACTACCAGGTCATGTGTCTTCTCAGTCATGTTGACACTGGTCTACTACCAGGTCATGTGTCTTCTCAGTCATGTTGACACTGGTCTACTACCAGGTCATGTGTCTTCTCAGTCATGTTGACACTGGTCTACTACCAGGTCATGTGTCTTCTCAGTCATGTTGACACTGGTCTACTACCAGGTCATGTGTCTTCTCAGTCATGTTGACACTGGTCTACTACCAGGTCATGTGTCTTCTCAGTCATGTTGACACTGGTCTACTACCAGGTCATGTGTCTTCTCAGTCATGTTGACACTGGTCTACTACCAGGTCATGTGTCTTCTCAGTCATGTTGACTGGTCTACTACCAGGTCATGTGTCTTCTCAGTCATGTTGACTGGTCTACTACCAGGTCATGTGTCTTCTCAGTCATGTTGACACTGGTCTACTACCATTGCTTTAATGTATTGTTGTTCTCATTAATATTGTTGTTGTAGTTGTTGTTAATGGTAATCCCATGTCCACTACTACTATTATTATTGCTGTTGGTCTCACCATTTATATATAAATATATATATATTTTATATATAAATATATTTTTTTATTTTATTTTCATTTTCCTATATGTATACTTTGACAATGTAAGTAATAATGAACTTGCCATGTCAGTAAAGTAAATTGAATCGAATTGAATTGAGAGAAACATAGAGACACAGAGAGAGGGACAGAGGGTGTGTGAGAGAGAGGAACATAGAGACACAGAGAGAGGGACAGAGGGTGTGTGAGAGAGAGAAACATAGAGACACAGAGAGAAGGAGAGAGGGCTTGAGAGAGAAAATCCTCTGCATTATTATTAACAGCAGACTCGTACATTTCCTCAATGAAAACAATGTACTGAGCAAATGTCAAATTGGCTTTTTACCAAATTACCGTACAACAGACCACGTATTCACCCTGCACACCCTAATTGACAATCAAACAAACCAAAACAAAGGCAAAGTCATCTCATGCTTTGTTGATTTCAAAAAAGCCTTCGACTCAATCTGGCATGAGGGTCTGCTATACAAACTGATGGAAAGTGGTGTTGGGGGTAAAACATACAACATTATAAAATCCATGTACACAAACAACAAGTGTGCGGTTAAAATTGGCAAAAAACACACACATTTCTTCACACAGGGTTGTGGGGTTAGACAGGGATGCAGCTTAAGCCCCACCCTCTTCAACATATATATCAACGAATTGGCGAGGGCACTAGAAAAGTCTGCAGCACCCGGCCTCCCCCTGCTAGAATCCGAAGTCAAATGTCTGCTGTTTGCTGATGATCTGGTGCTTCTGTCACCAACCAAGGAGGGCCTACAGCAGCACCTAGATCTTATGCACAGATTCTGTCAGACCTGGGCCCTGACAGTAAATCTCAGTAAGACCAAAATAATGGTGTTCCAAAAAAGGTCCAGTCACCAGGACCACAAATACAAATTCCATCTAGACACTGTTGCCCTAGAGCACACAAAAAACTATACATACCTTGGCCTAAACATCAGCACCACAGGTAACTTCCACAAAGCTAAGAACGATCTGAGAGACAAGGCAAGAAGGGCATTCTATGCCATCAAAAGAAACATAAATTTCAACATACCAATTAGGATTTGGCTAAAAATACTTGAATCAGTCATAGAGCCCATTGCCCTTTATGGTTGTGAGGTCTGGGGTCCGCTCACCAACCAAGACTTCACAAAATGGGACAAACACCAAATTGAGACTCTGCACGCAGAATTCTGCAAAAATATCCTCCGTGTACAACGTAGAACACCAAATAATGCATGCAGAGCAGAATTAGGCTGATACCCACTAATTATCAAAATCCAGAAAAGAGCTGTTAAATTCTACAACCACCTAAAAGGAAGCGATTCACAAACCTTCCATAACAAAGCCATCACCTACAGAGAGATGAACCTGGAGAAGAGTCCCCTAAGCAAGTTGGTCCTGGGGCTCTGTTCACAAACACAAACACACCCTACAGAGCCCCAGGACAGCAGCACAATTAGACCCAACCAAATCATGAGAAAACAAAAAGATAATTACTTGACACATTGGAAAGAATTAACAAAAAAACAGAGCAAACTAGAATGCTATTTGGCCCTACACAGAGAGTACACAGCGGCAGAATACCTGACCACTGTGACTGACCCAAAATTAAGGAAAGCCTTGACTATGTACAGACTCAGTGAGCATAGCCTTGCTATTGAGAAAGGCCGCCGTAGGCAGACATGGCTCTCAAGAGAAGACAGGCTATGTGCTCACTGCCCACAAAATGAGGTGGAAACTGAGCTGCACTTCCTAACCTCCTGCACAATGTATGACCATATTAGAGAGACATATTTCCCTCAGATTACACAGATCCACAAAGAATTCGAAAACAAATCCAATTTTGAAAAACTCCCATATCTACTGGGTGAAATTCCACAGTGTGCCATCACAGCAGCAAGATTTGTGACCTGTTGCCACGAGAAAAGGGCAACCAGTGAAGAACAAACACCATTCTAAATACAACCCATATTTATGCTTATTTATTTTATCTTGTGTCCTTTAGCCATTTGTACATTGTTAGAACACTGTATATATATATAATATGACATTTGTAATGTCTTTACTGTTTTGAAACTTCTGTATGTGTAATGTTTCCTGTTAATTTTTGTTGTTTTTCACTTTATATATTCACTTTGTATGTTGTCTACCTCACTTGCTTTGGCAATGTTAACACATGTTTCCCATGCCAATAAAGCCCTTGAATTGAATTGAATTGAATTGAAAACCTGGCTGCCCAGAGAGGACAGGCTGGCTATAGAGAGAGAGAGAGAAGGAGAGAGAAGGAGAGAAGGACAGAGGGTGTGTGAGAGAGAGAAACATAGAGACACAGAGAGAAGAACAGAGGGTGAGAGGGTGAGAGAGAGAGAAACAGAGAGAAGGAGAGAGGGTGAGAGAGAGAGAAACAGAGAGAAGGATGGAAGGAGAGAGGGTGAGAGAGAGAGAGAAACATAGAGACACAGAGAAAAGGAGAGAGGGTGAGAGAGAGAGAAACAGAGAGAAGGAGAGAAGGAGAGTAGGTGAGAGAGAGAGAAACATAGAGACACAGAGAGAAGGAGAGAGGGTGAGAGAGAGAGAAACAGAGAGAAGGAGAGAGGGTGAGAGAGAGAAACAGAGACACAGAAAGAAGGACAGAGGGTGTGAGAGAGAGAGAAACAGAGAGACACAGAGAGAAGGACAGAGGGTGTGTGAGAGAGAGAAACAGTGAGACACAGAGAGAAGAACAGAGGGTGAGAGAGAGAGAAAATAGAGACACAGAGAGAAGGACAGAGGATGTGAGAGAGAGAAACAGAGAGACACTGAGAGAACAGAGGGTGAGCTTAAGCCCCACCCTCTTCAACATATATATCAACGAATTGGCGCAGGCACTAGAAAAGTCTGCAGCATCCGGCCTCACCCTACTAGAATCCGAAGTCAAATGTCTGCTGTTTGCTGATGATCTGGTGCTTCTGTCACCAACCAAGGAGGGCCTACAGCAGCACCTAGATCTTATGCACAGATTCTGTCAGACCTGGACCCTGACAGTAAATCTCAGTAAGACCAAAATCATGGTGTTCCAAAAAAGGTCCAGTCACCAGGACCACAAATACAAATTCCATCTAGACACTGTTGCCCTAGAGCACACAAAAAACTATACATACCTTGGCCTAAACATCAGCACCACAGGTAACTTCCACAAAGCTAAGAACGATCTGAGAGACAAGGCAAGAAGGGCATTCTATGCCATCAAAAGGAACATAAATTTCAACATACCAATTAGGATTTGGCAAAAAATACTTGAATCAGTCATATAGCCCATTGCCCTTTATGGTTGTAAGGTCTGGGGTCCGCTCACCAACCAAGACTTCACAAAATGGGACAAACACCAAATTGAGACTCTGCACGCAGAATTCTGCAAAAATATCCTCCGTGTACAACGTAGAACACCAAATAATGCATGCAGAGCAGAATTAAGCCGATACCCACTAATTATCAAAATCCAGAAAAGAGCCGTTAAATTCTATAACCACCTAAAAGGAAGCGATTCCCAAACCTTCCACAACAAAGCCATCACCTACAGAGAGATGAACCTGGAGAAGAGCCCCCTAAGCAAGCTGGTCCTGGGGCTCTGTTCACAAACACAAACACACCCTACAGAGCCCCAGGACAGCAGCACAATTAGACCCAACCAAATCATGAGAAAACTAAAAGATAATTACTTGACACATTGGAAAGAATTAACAAAAAAACAGAGCAAACTAGAATGCTATTTGGCCCTACACAGAGAGTACACAGCGGCAGAATACCTGACCACTGTGACTGACCCAAAATTAAGGAAAGCTTTGACTATGTACAGACTCAGTGAGCATAGCCTTGCTATTGAGAAAGGCCGCCGTAGGCAGACATGGCTCTCAAGAGAGGACAGGCTATGTGCTCACTGCCCACAAAATGAGGTGGAAACTGAGCTGCACTTCCTAACCTCCTGCCCAATGTATGACCATATTAGAGAAACATATTTCCCTCAGATTACACAGATCCACAAAGAATTCGAAAACAAATTCAATTTTGATAAACTCCCATATCTACTGGGTGAAATACCACAGTGTGCCATCACAGCAGCAATATTTGTGACCTGTTGCCACAAGAAAAGGGCAACCAGTGAAGAACAAACACCATTGTAAATACAACCCATATATATTTATGCTTATTTATTTTATCTTGTGTCCTTTACCATTTGTACATTGTTAAAACACTGTATATATATATATATATGACATTTGTAATGTCTTTATTGTTTTGAAAATTCTGTATGTGTAATGTTTACTGTTCATTTTTATTGTTTATTTCACTTTATATATTATCTACCTCACTTGCTTTGGCAATGTTAACACATGTTTCCCATGCCAATAAAGCCCTTGAATTGAATTGAATTGAGAGAGAGAGAGAGAGAGAGAGAGAGAGAGAGAGAGAGAATGGGGGAGGAGAGCAGTGGTCAGTGAGGCAACACTCAGCTCCCAGTAGTGGATGAATACAACAGAGTGAAGAACTCTCTCTCTTCTCTCTTCTTCCTTCCATTCTTCCTTTCTTTCTCCTAATCCTTCACTTATCTGTTGGATTACTCTCCTGTCTTTCCTGGACTGTGTTTTGAGGAGAATATCACACACACGCAATTAGATTTCAGAGAGAGTGTGTGTGATTGGAGAAGAACTGCTCGTGTCGAAGAGGAATACACACTCGGCTGTCGCTCATACCGAGAGGAGAGAGAGAGAGAGAGCGAGAGGAGAGAGAGAGAGAGAGATGTCTGGAGTGTCTGGCTGAACAATCAAACAGAGATTGTGGGATGTGACAGAGAGGACTTCTTCAAGCAATAACAGGTCAGGATCTTTACTGTGTGGTGTGTGTGTGTGTGTGTGTGTGTGTGTGTGTGTGTGTGTGTGTGTGTGTGTGTGTGTGTGTGTGTGTGTGTGGTGTATGTGTGTGTGTGTGTGTGTGTGTGTGTGTGTGTGTGTGTGTGTGTGTGTGTGTGTGTGTGTGTGTGTGTGTGTGTGACAGTAGAGAGGGGAGTAAGTCTTGATCAACAGTTATCCATGAACAGGTGATAAAAGTACTGAACTGATTGATACACAACAATGATGGGAGAAGGCTGGACAATCAATCTCTATCCTCTCTCTTCCCCTCCCTCCCTCCCTCCCCTCCCTCCCCCACTCCCTCTCTCTTCCCCTCCTCTCTCTCTACCCCTCCTCTCTCCCTCTCCCCCAACATTTGTCTACCCCTCCTCTCTCCCTCCCCCAACATATCTGTCTACCCCCCTTCCCTCCACCTCCCTCCCTCTCTCCCCCTCCCCTCCCTCCCCTCCCTCTCTCCCCCTCCCCCTCCCTCCCCTCCCTCTCTTTCTCCCCCTCCCCCTCCCTCCCCCCTCCCTCCCTCCCCTCCCTCCCTCTCTCCCCCCCCTCTCCCTCCCTCTCTCCCCCTCCCTCCCTCTCTCTCCCTCTCTCCCCCTCCCCCTCCCTCCCCTCCCTCTCTCCCCCTCTCTCCCCCTCCCTCTCTCTCTCCCTCTTGTTTCTTTCTTCTTTATTCACATCTTCTGTAGAATTCTAATCAATCCATGACCTCTCTCTCTCTCTCCCCCCCCCCTCTCTCTCTCTCTCTCTCTCTCTCTCTCTCTCTCTCTCTCTCTCTCTCTCTCTCTCCCTCTCCCTCCTTCTCTCCCTCCCTCTCTCCCTCTCCCTCCTTCTCACCCTCCCTCCCTCTCTCCCTCCTTCTCTCCCTCCCTCCCTCTCTCCCTCTCCCTCCTTCTCTCCCTCCCCCTCCCCCTCCTTCTCTCCCTCCCTCTCTCCCTCTCCCTCCTTCTCTCCCTCCCTCTCTCCCTCTCCCTCCTTCTCTCCCTCCCTCTCTCCCTCCCCCTCCTTCTCTCCCTCCCTCCCTCTCTCCCTCTCCCTCCTTCTCTCCCTCCCTCTCTCCCTCTCCCTCCTTCTCTCCCTCCCTCTCTCCCTCCCCCTCCCTCTCTCCCTCCCTCTCTCTCTCTCTTCCTTTCTCTGTCATTCACCCTTTTTCTTTAACTCACATCCTCTGTGGAATCCCAATTACTCTCCACATGACCTCTCTCTCTCTTATCCCTCGCTCTCTCTTTCACACTCTCTCTTTCTCACTGAGCTTGAGAGCTCTTTGTGTGTGTGTGTCTGATTTTGTGTGTGTGTGTGTGTCAGATTTTGTGTTTCTGTTTGTGTGTGTGTGTGTGTGTGTGTGTGTTTGTCTGATTTTGTATGTGTCTGTGTGTGTGTTTGATTGTGTGTGTGTGTCTGATTGCGTGTGTGTGTCGGATTGTGTGTGTGTGTGTCTGTGTATGCACTTATGTGTCAAGGAGTCAATAGTAACTGTCCCTGCGTCAGGTTAATTAATCCTAAATGAATGAACTGTAGTTCAGTTAACAAGCTCAAGAATTGATTCATTCATTAAAATGGACAAAAGCACTAGAATGACTGCACTTCCTCTGACAGAGAGAAAGAGAGGAATGGAGAGAGGAATGGAGAGGGGGATGGAGAGGGGGATGGAGAGAGCGATGAAGAGAGCGATGAAGAGAGGGATGGAGAGAGCGATGAAGAGAGCGATGAAGAGAGGGATGGAGAGAGCGATGAAGAGAGCGATGGAGAGAGCGATGAGGAGAGGGATGGAGAGAGCGATGAAGAGAGGGATGGAGAGAGCGATGAAGAGAGCGATGGAGAGAGCGATGAAGAGAGGGATGAGAGAGCGATGAAGAGAGGGATGAGAGAGCGATGAAGAGAGCGATGAAGATAGGGATGGAGAGGGGGATGGAGAGAGCGATGAAGAGAGCGATGAAGAGATGGATGGAGAGAGCGATGAAGAGAGCGATGGAGAGAGCGATGAAGAGAGGGATGAGAGAGCGATGAAGAGAGCGATGAAGAGAGGGATGGAGAGGGGGATGGAGAGAGCGATGAAGAGAGCGATGAAGAGAGGGATGGAGAGAGCGATGAAGAGAGCGATGGAGAGAGCGATGAAGAGAGGGATGAGAGAGCGATGAAGAGAGCGATGAAGAGAGCGATGAAGAGAGGGATGGAGAGAGCGATGAAGAGAGCGATGGAGAGAGCGATGAAGAGAGGGATGGAGAGAGCGATGTAGAGAGGGATGGAGAGAGCGATGTAGAGAGCGATGAAGAGAGCGATGAAGAGAGCGATGGAGAGAGGGATGGAGAGAGGGATGGAGAGAGCGATGAAGAGAGCGATGGAGAGAGCGATGGAGAGAGCGATGGAGAGGGGGGTGGAGAGGGGGATGAAGAGAGCGATGGAGAGAGCGATGGATAGAGCGATGGAGAGGGGGGTGGAGAGGGGGATGGAGAGAGGAATGGAGAGGGGGATGGAGAGGGGGGTGGAGAGGGGGATGGAGAGAGGGATGTAGAGGGGGGTGGAGAGGGGGATGGAGAGAGGGATGGAGAGAGGGATGGAGAGAGGAATGGAGAGGGGGATGGAGAGGGGGGTGGAGAGAGGGATGGAGAGAGGAATGGAGAGAGGAATGGAGAGGGGGGTGGAGAGGGGGATGGAGAGAGGGATGGAGAGAGGAATGGAGAGAGGAATGGAGAGGGGGATGGAGAGAGGGATGGAGAGAGGAATGGAGAGGGGGATGGAGAGGGGGTGGAGAGAGCGATTGTAAACCAGGAATTCAGAGAAAAGAGGAAATGGACATAAAAAGAAGTGACCTCTAACTGATTTCATGGCTTAAAGGACAGCAGTGCGACTCTACCAGCACGCACACACACACACACACAGTCCCGTGGTCAAGGCTGAGGCCAGAATGTCATGACATTTAGCCAAACGGTACCTGATCCATTATTCATGTTAATACCACAATAGTAAACAACAGAATGGCCTCCTCTCACACTATGAAGCGTGTGTATGTTCTTGCCACTGAAATCAGTTAAGGAGTAGAAAGCGTTGTAATGAGCCTGTTGCCTGGATACAAAAAGCATAATTAAGAGCAATTATCAGCCACTTCAGTTCACACCAACAAGGTTTATCAGACGGTTCATAGCAAAACAACATCAACCAATGAATACAGCCAAAGACAGAGGAACAAGAGAGAGTAGGAGGGAGAGGACCAGAGCCCTATGGCACCCTATTCCCTATATAGTGCACTACTTTAGACCAGAGCCCTATGGCACCCTATCCCCTATATAGTGCACTACTTTAGACCATAGCCCTATGGCACCCTATTCCCTATATAGTGCACTACTTTAGATCAGAGCCCTATGTCACCCTATTCCCTATATAGTGCACTACTTTAGATCAGAGCCCTATGGCACCCTATTCCCTATATATAGTGCACTACTTTAGACCATAGCCCTATGGCACCCTATTCCCTATATATAGTGCACTACTTTAGACCAGAGCCCTATGGCACCCTATTCCATGTACACGCCTTGCAAAAGTATTCACACTTGGCGTTTTTCCTATTTCGTTGCATTCCAACTTGTAATTTAACTAGATTTTTTATTTGGATTTCATGTAAATACACAAATTGGTGAATTGAACTGAAAAAATAAAAGTTAATATGTATTCACCCACTTTGCTATGAAGCCCCTAAATAGGATCTGGTGCAACCAATTACCTTCAGAAGGCACATAATTAGTTAAATAAAGTCCACCTGTATGCAATCTAAGTGTCACATGATATGTCACATGATGTCAGTATATATACACCTGATGAAAGGCCCCAGTGTCTACAACACCACTAATCAAGGGGCACCACCAAGCAAGTGGCACCAAGGTGCTCTCCCAGGGACAAGGTCATGGAGAAGTACAGATCAGGGTTGGGTTATAAAAAAATATCCAAAACTTTGAACATCCCACTGAGCACCATTTAAATCCATTATTTAAACAATTGAAAGAATATGACACTACAACAAACCTGCCAAGAGAGGGCCGCCCACCAAAACTCACGGACCAGAAGACTCCTCAAACATATGGAAGAAGGTACTTTGGGCAGATGAGTCTAAAATTGAGCTTTTTGGACATCAAGGAAATCACTATGTCTAGCACAAACCCAACACCTCTCATCACCCCGAGAACCCCATCCCCACAGTGAAGCATGGTGGTGGCATGATGTTTTTCATCGGCAGGGACTGGGAAACTGGTCAGAATTGAAGGAATGATGGATGACGATAAATACATGGACATTTTTGAGGGAAACCTGTTTCAGTAGAACAACATCGGTCTCCTACATGTCATCTCTCTCTCAGTAGAGTAGAACAAAAGCAAGCCTAGGGCTAGGAGGAACAGAGCTCGATGGGAGACTAAGAGAGAGGGACAGAGAATGATGGGGATGAGGAGAGACTATTTTATTGAACTTGAAAGGCAACAATGTCCCAACACAATGTGTACACTTAACGCCTACCCAAATATAGCAAGTAATTCCAGACAGAGTGGGAGATCACAGAGAGAGAGTGAGGACAGAGAGAGAGAGAGAGAGAGAGAAAGACAGAGAGAAAGAGAAGGACAGAGAGAGGGAGAGAGAGTGAGAGAGAGAGAGAGAGAGAAAGAGAAGGACAGAGAGAGGGAGAGGGAGTGAGAGAGAGAGAGAGAGAGAAAGAGAAGGACAGAGAGAGGGAGAGAGGGGGGGACGCCTACCCAATTATAGCAAGTAATTCCAGACAGAGTGGGAGATCCCAGAGAGAGACAGAGGACAGAGGACAGAGAGAGAGAGAGAGAGAGAGAGAGAGAGAGATAGAGAGCAAGAAGGGTGGAGAGGGAGAGAGAGAGAGAGTGAGAACTACAGAGAGAGGGAGAGAGAGTGAGAGGACAGAGAGAGAGAGAGAGCGAGCGAGAATGGGTAGAGAGAGAGAGAGTGAGAACTACAAAGAGAGAGAGAGAGAGTGAAAACTACAGAGGGAGAGAGAGAGCAGGACAGAGAGAAGGAAAGAGAGTGAGAGGACAGAGAGAGAGAGAGAGAGTGGGGACGAAGGACAGAGAGAGGGAGAGAGAGTGAGAGGACAGAAAGAGAACGAGAGAGAGAGAGTGCGAGAAGGGTGGAGAGAAAGAGAGAGAGAGAGGGAAGGACAGAGAGAGGGAGAGAGAGAGAGAGTGAGAGGACAGATAGAGAGAGAGAGTGAAAACTACAGAGGGAGAGAGAGAAGGACAGAGAGAGAGAGAGATAGAGAGAGAGTGCGAGAAGGGAGGAGAGGGAGAGTGTGAGAAGGGAGGAGAGAGAGAGAGAGAGAGAGTGAGAACTACAGAGACACAAATGGATACACTGCAGGAATAGCAATAGGCAGCTGCAGCGAGGCAATGCGAATAGTGGGAAGGATATCAGGGAAGGATATGGAGAGAGTGAGAGGTGAGCTGCCCGCTCTCCTCTATGTTAAATACACTCTCCTTTTGAAGTCTTCCACCTGTTCTCCCCTTCGATCTCTCCATTCCTCTAAGCTCAGAGAGGAAACTGCCTCTAAAGGTCTAGCTTTACAAACAGGGTTGCAAAAGTCTGGTAACCCCGGGTAAAATTTCCCCGGATTTCCAGAAGTCACAGGTGGAAGATTCCTGAAATCAGGATGAACGTTGTCAGAAGTTACCACAATTTTTCAACCTTATTTTGGACACTGAGTCTCTCTTTCAGTCTGGCCCTGTTAATACACTAGCCTAGTTATATTACTAGCCTAGTTATATTACTACCCTAGTTATATTACTAGCCTAGTCTAGTTATATTACTACACTAGTCTAGATCTATTACTACACTAGTCTAGATCTATTACTACACTAGTTATATTACTAGCCTAGTCTAGTTCTATTACTAGCCTAGTCTAGTTCTATTACTAGCCTAGTTCTATTACTACACTAGTCTAGTTCTATTACTACACTAGCCTAGTTCTATTACTACACTAGTCTAGTTCTATTACTACACTAGCCTAGTTCTTTTACTAGCCTAGTTATATTACTACACTAGTCTAGTTCTATTACTAGCATAGTTCTATTTCTACACTAGCCTAGTTCTATTACTACACTACTCTAGTTCTATTACTACACTAGTCTAGTTCTATTACTAGCATAGTTCTATTTCTACACTAGTCTAGTTCTATTTCTACACTAGTCTAGTTCTATTACTACACTAGTCTAGTTCTATTACTACACTAGTCTAGTTCTATTACTAGCATAGTTCTATTACTACACTAGTCTAGTTCTATTACTACACTAGTCTAGTTCTATTACTACACTAGTCTAGTTCTATTACTAGCATAGTTCTATTTCTACACTAGTCTAGTTCTATTACTACACTAGTCTAGTTCTATTACTACACTAGTCTATTTCTATTACTACACTAGTCTAGTTCTATTACTACACTAGCCTAGTTCTATTACTACACTAGCCTAGTTCTATTACTACACTAGCCTAGTTCTATTACTACACTAGCCTATTACTATTACTACACTAGCCTAGTTCTATTTCTACACTAGCCTAGTTCTATTACTACACTAGTTCTATTACTAGCATAGTTGTATTACTACACTAGTCTAGTTATATTACTACACTAGCCTAGTTCTATTACTACACTAGCCTATTACTATTACTACACTAGCCTAGTTCTATTACTACACTAGCCTAGGTCTTTTACTAGCCTAGTTATATTACTACCAGCCTAGTTCTGTTCCTACACTAGCCTAGTTATATTACTATCCTAGTTCTGTTACTAATAGCCTAGTTACATTACTACACTAGTCTAGTTCTATTTCTACACTAGCCTAGTTCTATTACTACACTAGTCTAGTTCTGTTACTACCAGCCTAGTTCTATTTCTACACTAGTCTAGTTCTATTACTACACTAGTCTAGTTCTATTACTACACTAGTCTAGTTCTATTACTACACTAGCCTAGTTCTGTTACTACCAGCCTAGTTCTATTTCTACACTAGTCTAGTTCTATTACTACACTAGTCTAGTTCTATTACTACACTAGTCTAGTTCTATTACTAGCATAGTTCTATTTCTACACTAGCCTAGTTCTATTACTACACTAGTCTAGTTCTATTACTACACTAGTCTAGTTCTATTACTACACTAGCCTAGTTCTATTACTACACTAGTCTAGTTCTATCACTACACTAGTCTAGTTCTATTACTAGCCTAGTTCTATTACTACACTAGTCTAGTTCTATTACTACACTAGTCTAGTTCTATTACTACACTAGTCTAGTTCTATTACTACACTAGTCTAGTTCTATTACTAGCATAGTTCTATTTCTACACTAGCCTAGTTCTATTACTAGCCTAGTTCTATTACTACACTAGTCTAGTTCTATTACTACACTAGTCTATTTCTATTACTACACTAGTCTAGTTCTATTACTAGCATAGTTGTATTACTACACTAGTCTAGTTATATTACTACACTAGCCTAGTTCTATTACTACACTAGCCTAGTTCTTTTACTAGCCTAGTTATATTACTACACTAGCCTAGTTCTATTACTACACTAGTCTAATTCTATTACTAGCATAGTTCTATTTCTACACTAGTCTAGTTCTATTTCTACACTAGTCTAGTTCTATTACTACACTAGTCTAGTTCTATTACTACACTAGTCTAGTTCTATTACTAGCATAGTTCTATTACTACACTAGTCTAGTTCTATTACTACACTAGTCTAGTTCTATTACTACACTAGTCTAGTTCTATTACTAGCATAGTTCTATTTCTACATTAGTCTAGTTCTATTACTACACTAGTCTAGTTCTATTACTACACTAGCCTAGTTCTATTACTACACTAGCCTAGTTCTATTACTACACTAGCCTATTACTATTACTACACTAGCCTAGTTCTATTTCTACACTAGCCTAGTTCTATTACTACACTAGTTCTATTACTAGCATAGTTGTATTACTACACTAGTCTAGTTATATTACTACACTAGCCTAGTTCTATTACTACACTAGCCTAGTTCTATTACTACACTAGTCTAGTTCTATTACTAGCAAAGTTATATTTCTACACTAGCCTAGTTCTATTACTACACTAGTCTAGTTCTATTACTACACTAGTCTAGTTCTATTACAAGCATAGTTCTATTTCTACACTAGTCTAGTTCTATTTCTACACTAGTCTAGTTCTATTACTACACTAGTCTAGTTATATTACTACACTAGTCTAGTTCTATTACTAGCATAGTTCTATTACTACACTAGTCTAGTTCTATTACTACACTAGTCTAGTTCTATTACTACACTAGTCTAGTTCTATTACTACACTAGTCTAGTTCTATTACTAGCATAGTTCTATTTCTACACTAGTCTAGTTCTATTACTACACTAGTCTAGTTCTATTACTACACTAGTCTATTTCTATTACTACACTAGTCTAGTTATATTACTACACTAGCCTAGTTCTATTACTACACTAGCCTATTACTATTACTACACTAGCCTAGTTCTATTACTACACTAGCCTAGTTCTTTTACTAGCCTAGTTATATTACTACCAGCCTAGTTCTGTTACTACACTAGCCTAGTTATATTACTATCATAGTTCTTTTACTAATAGCCTAGTTACATTACTACACTAGTCTAGTTCTATTACTACACTAGCCTAGTTCTATTACTACACTAGCCTAGTTCTATTACTACACTAGTCTAGTTCTATTACTACACTAGTCTAGTTCTATTACTACACTAGCCTAGTTCTATTACTACACTAGTCTAGTTCTATTACTACACTAGTCTAGTTCTATTACTACACTAGTCTAGTTCTATTACTACACTAGTCTAGTTCTATTACTAGCATAGTTCTATTTCTACACTAGCCTAGTTCTATTACTAGCCTAGTTCTATTACTACACTAGTCTAGTTCTATTACTACACTAGTCTATTTCTATTACTACACTAGTCTAGTTCTATTACTAGCATAGTTGTATTACTACACTAGTCTAGTTATATTACTACACTAGCCTAGTTCTATTACTACACTAGCCTAGTTCTTTTACTAGCCTAGTTATATTACTACACTAGCCTAGTTCTATTACTACACTAGTCTAATTCTATTACTAGCATAGTTCTATTTCTACACTAGTCTAGTTCTATTTCTACACTAGTCTAGTTCTATTACTACACTAGTCTAGTTCTATTACTACACTAGTCTAGTTCTATTACTAGCATAGTTCTATTACTACACTAGTCTAGTTCTATTACTACACTAGTCTAGTTCTATTACTACACTAGCCTAGTTCTATTACTACACTAGTCTAGTTCTATTACTACACTAGTCTAGTTCTATTACTAGCCTAGTTCTATTACTACACTAGTCTAGTTCTATTACTACACTAGTCTAGTTCTATTACTACACTAGTCTAGTTCTATTACTACACTAGTCTAGTTCTATTACTAGCATAGTTCTATTTCTACACTAGCCTAGTTCTATTACTAGCCTAGTTCTATTACTACACTAGTCTAGTTCTATTACTACACTAGTCTATTTCTATTACTACACTAGTCTAGTTCTATTACTAGCATAGTTGTATTACTACACTAGTCTAGTTATATTACTACACTAGCCTAGTTCTATTACTACACTAGCCTAGTTCTTTTACTAGCCTAGTTATATTACTACACTAGCCTAGTTCTATTACTACACTAGTCTAATTCTATTACTAGCATAGTTCTATTTCTACACTAGTCTAGTTCTATTTCTACACTAGTCTAGTTCTATTACTACACTAGTCTAGTTCTATTACTACACTAGTCTAGTTCTATTACTAGCATAGTTCTATTACTACACTAGTCTAGTTCTATTACTACACTAGTCTAGTTCTATTACTACACTAGTCTAGTTCTATTACTAGCATAGTTCTATTTCTACATTAGTCTAGTTCTATTACTACACTAGTCTAGTTCTATTACTACACTAGTCTATTTCTATTACTACACTAGTCTAGTTCTATTACTACACTAGCTAGTTCTATTACTACACTAGCCTAGTTCTATTACTACACTAGCCTATTACTATTACTACACTAGCCTAGTTCTATTTCTACACTAGCCTAGTTCTATTACTACACTAGTTCTATTACTAGCATAGTTGTATTACTACACTAGTCTAGTTGTATTACTACACTAGCCTAGTTCTATTACTACACTAGCCTAGTTCTATTACTACACTAGTCTAGTTCTATTACTAGCAAAGTTATATTTCTACACTAGCCTAGTTCTATTACTACACTAGTCTAGTTCTATTACTACACTAGTCTAGTTCTATTACAAGCATAGTTCTATTTCTACACTAGTCTAGTTCTATTTCTACACTAGTCTAGTTCTATTACTACACTAGTCTAGTTATATTACTACACTAGTCTAGTTCTATTACTAGCATAGTTCTATTACTACACTAGTCTATTTCTATTACTACACTAGTCTAGTTATATTACTACACTAGCCTAGTTATATTACTACACTAGCCTATTACTATTACTACACTAGCCTAGTTCTATTACTACACTAGCCTAGTTCTTTTACTAGCCTAGTTATATTACTACCAGCCTAGTTCTGTTACTACACTAGCCTAGTTATATTACTATCATAGTTCTTTTACTAATAGCCTAGTTACATTACTACACTAGTCTAGTTCTATTACTACACTAGCCTAGTTCTATTACTACACTAGCCTAGTTCTATTACTACACTAGTCTAGTTCTATTACTACACTAGTCTAGTTCTATTACTACACTAGCCTAGTTCTATTACTACACTAGTCTAGTTCTATTACTACACTAGTCTAGTTCTATTACTAGCCTAGTTCTATTACTACACTAGTCTAGTTCTATTACTACACTAGTCTAGTTCTATTACTACACTAGTCTAGTTCTATTACTACACTAGTCTAGTTCTATTACTAGCATAGTTCTATTTCTACACTAGCCTAGTTCTATTACTAGCCTAGTTCTATTACTACACTAGTCTAGTTCTATTACTACACTAGTCTATTTCTATTACTACACTAGTCTAGTTCTATTACTAGCATAGTTGTATTACTACACTAGTCTAGTTATATTACTACACTAGCCTAGTTCTATTACTACACTAGCCTAGTTCTTTTACTAGCCTAGTTATATTACTACACTAGCCTAGTTCTATTACTACACTAGTCTAATTCTATTACTAGCATAGTTCTATTTCTACACTAGTCTAGTTCTATTTCTACACTAGTCTAGTTCTATTACTACACTAGTCTAGTTCTATTACTACACTAGTCTAGTTCTATTACTAGCATAGTTCTATTACTACACTAGTCTAGTTCTATTACTACACTAGTCTAGTTCTATTACTACACTAGTCTAGTTCTATTACTAGCATAGTTCTATTTCTACATTAGTCTAGTTCTATTACTACACTAGTCTAGTTCTATTACTACACTAGTCTATTTCTATTACTACACTAGTCTAGTTCTATTACTACACTAGCCTAGTTCTATTACTACACTAGCCTAGTTCTATTACTACACTAGCCTATTACTATTACTACACTAGCCTAGTTCTATTTCTACACTAGCCTAGTTCTATTACTACACTAGTTCTATTACTAGCATAGTTGTATTACTACACTAGTCTAGTTATATTACTACACTAGCCTAGTTCTATTACTACACTAGCCTAGTTCTATTACTACACTAGTCTAGTTCTATTACTAGCAAAGTTATATTTCTACACTAACCTAGTTCTATTACTACACTAGTCTAGTTCTATTACTACACTAGTCTAGTTCTATTACAAGCATAGTTCTATTTCTACACTAGTCTAGTTCTATTTCTACACTAGTCTAGTTCTATTACTACACTAGTCTAGTTATATTACTACACTAGTCTAGTTCTATTACTAGCATAGTTCTATTACTACACTAGTCTAGTTCTATTACTACACTAGTCTAGTTCTATTACTACACTAGTCTAGTTCTATTACTACACTAGTCTAGTTCTATTACTAGCATAGTTCTATTTCTACACTAGTCTAGTTCTATTACTACACTAGTCTAGTTCTATTACTACACTAGTCTATTTCTATTACTACACTAGTCTAGTTATATTACTACACTAGCCTAGTTCTATTACTACACTAGCCTAGTTCTTTTACTAGCCTAGTTATATTACTACCAGCCTAGTTCTGTTACTACACTAGCCTAGTTATATTACTATCATAGTTCTTTTACTAATAGCCTAGTTACATTACTACACTAGTCTAGTTCTATTACTACACTAGCCTAGTTCTATTACTACACTAGCCTAGTTCTATTACTGCACTAGTCTAGTTCTATTACTATACTATTCTAGTTCTATTACTAGCCTAGTTCTATTACTACATTAGCCTAGTTCTATTACTACACTAGTCTAGTTCTATTACTACACTAGTCTAGTTCTATTACTACACTAGCCTAGTTCTATTACTACACTAGTCTAGTTCTATTACTACACTAGTTCTATTACTACACAAGTCTAGTTCTATAACTACACTAGTTCTATTACTACACTAGTTCTATTACTACACTTGTTCTATTGCTACACTAGCCTAGTTCTATTACTACACTAGCCTAGTTCTATTACTAGCCTAGTTATATTACTACACTAGCCTAGTTCTATTACTACACTAGCCTAGTTCTATTACTACACTAGTCTAGTTATATTACTACACTAGCCTAGTTCTATTACTACACTAGCCTAGTTCTATTACTACACTAGTCTAGTTCTATTACTACACTAGTCTAGTTCTATTACTACACTAGCCTAGTTCTATTACTACACTAGTCTAGTTCTATTACTACACTAGTCTAGTTCTATTACTAGCCTAGTTCTATTACTACACTAGTCTAGTTCTATTACTACACTAGTCTAGTTCTATTACTACACTAGTCTAGTTCTATTACTACACTAGTCTAGTTCTATTACTAGCATAGTTCTATTTCTACACTAGCCTAGTTCTATTACTAGCCTAGTTCTATTACTACACTAGTCTAGTTCTATTACTACACTAGTCTATTTCTATTACTACACTAGTCTAGTTCTATTACTAGCATAGTTGTATTACTACACTAGTCTAGTTATATTACTACACTAGCCTAGTTCTATTACTACACTAGCCTAGTTCTTTTACTAGCCTAGTTATATTACTACACTAGCCTAGTTCTATTACTACACTAGTCTAATTCTATTACTAGCATAGTTCTATTTCTACACTAGTCTAGTTCTATTTCTACACTAGTCTAGTTCTATTACTACACTAGTCTAGTTCTATTACTACACTAGTCTAGTTCTATTACTAGCATAGTTCTATTACTACACTAGTCTAGTTCTATTACTACACTAGTCTAGTTCTATTACTACACTAGTCTAGTTCTATTACTAGCATAGTTCTATTTCTACATTAGTCTAGTTCTATTACTACACTAGTCTAGTTCTATTACTACACTAGTCTATTTCTATTACTACACTAGTCTAGTTCTATTACTACACTAGCCTAGTTCTATTACTACACTAGCCTAGTTCTATTACTACACTAGCCTATTACTATTACTACACTAGCCTAGTTCTATTTCTACACTAGCCTAGTTCTATTACTACACTAGTTCTATTACTAGCATAGTTGTATTACTACACTAGTCTAGTTATATTACTACACTAGCCTAGTTCTATTACTACACTAGCCTAGTTCTATTACTACACTAGTCTAGTTCTATTACTAGCAAAGTTATATTTCTACACTAGCCTAGTTCTATTACTACACTAGTCTAGTTCTATTACTACACTAGTCTAGTTCTATTACAAGCATAGTTCTATTTCTACACTAGTCTAGTTCTATTTCTACACTAGTCTAGTTCTATTACTACACTAGTCTAGTTATATTACTACACTAGTCTAGTTCTATTACTAGCATAGTTCTATTACTACACTAGTCTAGTTCTATTACTACACTAGTCTAGTTCTATTACTACACTAGTCTAGTTCTATTACTACACTAGTCTAGTTCTATTACTAGCATAGTTCTATTTCTACACTAGTCTAGTTCTATTACTACACTAGTCTAGTTCTATTACTACACTAGTCTATTTCTATTACTACACTAGTCTAGTTATATTACTACACTAGCCTAGTTCTATTACTACACTAGCCTAGTTCTTTTACTAGCCTAGTTATATTACTACCAGCCTAGTTCTGTTACTACACTAGCCTAGTTATATTACTATCATAGTTCTTTTACTAATAGCCTAGTTACATTACTACACTAGTCTAGTTCTATTACTACACTAGCCTAGTTCTATTACTACACTAGCCTAGTTCTATTACTGCACTAGTCTAGTTCTATTACTATACTATTCTAGTTCTATTACTAGCCTAGTTCTATTACTACATTAGCCTAGTTCTATTACTACACTAGTCTAGTTCTATTACTACACTAGTCTAGTTCTATTACTACACTAGCCTAGTTCTATTACTACACTAGTCTAGTTCTATTACTACACTAGTTCTATTACTACACAAGTCTAGTTCTATAACTACACTAGTTCTATTACTACACTAGTTCTATTACTACACTTGTTCTATTGCTACACTAGCCTAGTTCTATTACTACACTAGCCTAGTTCTATTACTAGCCTAGTTATATTACTACACTAGCCTAGTTCTATTACTACACTAGCCTAGTTCTATTACTACACTAGTCTAGTTATATTACTACACTAGCCTAGTTCTATTACTACACTAGCCTAGTTCTATTACTACACTAGTCTAGTTATATTACTACACTAGCCCAGTTATATTACTACACTAGCCTAGTTCTATTACTACACTAGCCTAGTTCTTTTACTAGCCTAGTTATATTACTACCAGCCTAGTTCTGTTACTACACTAGCCTAGTTATATTACTATCATAGTTCTGTTACTAATAGCCTAGTTACATTACTACACTAGTCTAGTTCTATTACTACACTAGCCTAGTTCTATTACTACACTAGCCTAGTTCTATTACTGCACTAGTCTAGTTCTATTACTATACTATTCTAGTTCTATTACTAGCCTAGTTCTATTACTACATTAGCCTAGTTCTATTACTACACTAGTCTAGTTCTATTACTACACTAGTCTAGTTCTATTACTACACTAGCCTAGTTCTATTACTACACTAGTCTAGTTCTATTACTACACTAGTTCTATTACTACACAAGTCTAGTTCTATAACTACACTAGTTCTATTACTACACTAGTTCTATTACTACACTTGTTCTATTACTACACTAGCCTAGTTCTATTACTACACTAGCCTAGTTCTATTACTAGCCTAGTTATATTACTACACTAGCCTAGTTCTATTACTACACTAGCCTAGTTCTATTACTACACTAGTCTAGTTATATTACTACACTAGCCTAGTTCTATTACTACACTAGCCTAGTTCTATTACTACACTAGTCTAGTTATATTACTACACTAGCCCAGTTATATTACTACACTAGCCTAGTTCTATTACTACACTAGCCTAGTTCTATTACTAGCCCAGTTCTATTACTACACTAGCCTAGTTATATTACTACTCTAGCCTAGTTATATTACTACACTAGTCTAGTTATATTACTACACTAGCCCAGTTCTATTACTACACTAGCCTAGTTCTATTACTACACTAGCCTAGTTCTATTACTACACTAGCCTAGTTCTATTACTACACTAGTCTAGTTCTATTACTACACTAGTCTAGTTCTATTACTAGCATAGTTCTATTTCTACACTAGTCTAGTTCTATTTCTACACTAGTCTAGTTCTATTACTACACTAGTCTAGTTCTATTACTACACTAGTCTAGTTCTATTACTAGCATAGTTCTATTACTACACTAGTCTAGTTCTATTACTACACTAGTCTAGTTCTATTACTACACTAGTCTAGTTCTATTACTACACTAGTCTAGTTCTATTACTAGCATAGTTCTATTTCTACACTAGTCTAGTTCTATTTCTACACTAGTCTAGTTCTATTACTACACTAGTCTAGTTCTATTACTACACTAGTCTATTTCTATTACTACACTAGTCTAGTTCTATTACTACACTAATCTAGTTATATTATTAGCCCAGTTCTATTACTACACTTGTTCTATTACTACACTAGCCCAGTTCTATTACTACACTAGCCTAGTTCTATTACTAGCCTAGTTATATTACTACACTAGTCTTTTTCTATTACTAGCCTAGTTCTATTACTACACTAGTCTAGTTCTATTACTACACTAGCCTAGTTATATTACTAGCCTAGTTATATTACTACACTAGCCTAGTTCTATTACTAGCCTAGTTCTATTACTACACTAGCCTAGTTTTATTACTACACTAGCCTAGTTCTATTACTACTCTAGTGTAGTTCTATTACTAGCCTAGTTCTATTACTACACTAGTCTAGTTCTATTACTACACTAGTCTAGTTCTATTACTACACTAGTTATATTACTAGCCCAGTTCTATTACTACACTAGCCTAGTTCTATTACTACACTAGTCTTTTTCTATTACTACACTAGCCTAGTTCTATTACTACACTAGCCTAGTTATATTACTACACTAGTTCTATTACTACACTAGTCTAGTTCTATTACTAGCCTAGTTCTATTACTACACTAGCCCAGTTCTGTTACTACACTAGTCTAGTTCTATTACTACACTAGCCTAGTTCTATTACTACACTAGTCTAGTTCTATTACTAGCCCAGTACTATTACTACACTAGCCTAGTTCTATTACTACACTAGTCTAGTTCTATTACTATCCCAGTTCTATTACTACAATAGTTATATTACTACACTAGCCCAGTTCTATTACTACACTAGCCTAGTTCTATTACTACACTAGTTCTATTACTACACTAATCTAGTTATATTATTAGCCCAGTTCTATTACTAGCCTATTACTATTACTACACTAGCCTAGTTCTATTACTACACTAGCCTAGTTTTATTATTAGCCTATTACTATTACTACACTAGCCTAGTTCTATTACTACACTAGTTCTATTACTACACTAATCTAGTTATATTATTAGCCCAGTTCTATTACTACACTTGTTCTATTACTACACTAGCCCAGTTCTATTACTACACTAGCCTAGTTCTATTACTAGCCTAGTTATATTACTACACTAGTCTTTTCTATTACTAGCCTAGTTCTATTACTACACTAGTCTAGTTCTATTACTACACTAGCCTAGTTATATTACTAGCCTAGTTATATTACTACACTAGCCTAGTTCTATTACTAGCCTAGTTCTATTACTACACTAGCCTAGTTTTATTACTAGCCTAGTTCTATTACTAGCCTATTACTATTACTACACTAGCCTAGTTCTATTACTACACTAGCCTAGTTTTATTATTAGCCTATTACTATTACTACACTAGCCTAGTTCTATTACTACACTAGCCTGGTTCTATTACTACACTAGCCTAGTTCTATTACTACACTAGCCTGGTTCTATTACTACACTAGCCTATTACTATTACTACACTAGCCTAGTTCTATTTCTACACTAGCCTAGTTCTATTACTACACTAGCCTAGTTCTATTACTAGCCTAGTTCTAATACTACAGTAGCCTAGTTCTATTACTACACTAGCCTAGTTCTATTACTACACTAGCCTAGTTCTATTACTACACTAGTCTAGTTCTATTACTAGCCCAGTACTATTACTACACTAGCCTAGTTCTATTACTACACTTGTCTAGTTCTATTACTGCACTAGTTCTATTACTACCCCCAGTTCTATTACTACACTAGCCTAGTTCTATTTCTACACTAGCCTAGTTCTACTACTACACTAGTTCTATTACTAGCCTCGTCTAGTTCTATTACTACACTAGCCTAGTTCTATTACTAGCCTAGTTCTATTACAAATAGCCTAGTTACATTACTACACTAGTCTAGTTCTATTACTACACTAGCCTAGTTCTATTACTACAGTAGTCTAGTTCTATTACTACACTAGTTCTATTACTACACAAGTCTAGTCCTATTACTATCCCAGTTCTATTACTACAATAGTTATATTACTACACTAGCCTAGTTCTATTACTACACTAGTTATATTACTACACTAATCTAGTTCTATTATTAGCCCAGTTCTATTACTACACTAGTTCTATTACTACACTTGTTCTATTACTACACTAGTCTAGTTCTATTACTACACTAGTCTAGATCTATTCCTAGCCCAGTTCTATTACTACACTAGTCTTTTTCTATTACTAGCCTAGTTCTATTACTACACTAGCCCAGTATTATTACTAGCCTAGTTCTATTACTAGCCTATTACTATTACTACACTAGCCTAGTTCTATTACTACACTAGCCTAGTTTTATTATTAGCCTATTACTATTACTACACTAGCCTAGTTCTATTACTACACTAGCCTGGTTCTATTACTACACTAGCCTAGTTCTATTACTACACTAGCCTGGTTCTATTACTACACTAGCCTATTACTATTACTACACTAGCCTAGTTCTATTTCTACACTAGCCTAGTTCTATTACTACACTAGCCTAGTTCTATTACTAGCCTAGTTCTAATACTACAGTAGCCTAGTTCTATTACTACACTAGCCTAGTTCTATTACTACACTAGCCTAGTTCTATTACTACACTAGTCTAGTTCTATTACTAGCCCAGTACTATTACTACACTAGCCTAGTTCTATTACTACACTTGTCTAGTTCTATTACTGCACTAGTTCTATTACTACCCCAGTTCTATTACTACACTAGCCTAGTTCTATTTCTACACTAGCCTAGTTCTACTACTACACTAGATCTATTACTAGCCTCGTCTAGTTCTATTACTACACTAGCCTAGTTCTATTACTAGCCTAGTTCTATTACTAATAGCCTAGTTACATTACTACACTAGTCTAGTTCTATTACTACACTAGCCTAGTTCTATTACTACAGTAGTCTAGTTCTATTACTACACTAGTTCTATTACTACACAAGTCTAGTCCTATTACTATCCCAGTTCTATTACTACAATAGTTATATTACTACACTAGCCTAGTTCTATTACTACACTAGTTATATTACTACACTAATCTAGTTCTATTATTAGCCCAGTTCTATTACTACACTAGTTCTATTACTACACTTGTTCTATTACTACACTAGTCTAGTTCTATTACTACACTAGTCTAGATCTATTCCTAGCCCAGTTCTATTACTACACTAGTCTTTTTCTATTACTAGCCTAGTTCTATTACTACACTAGCCCAGTATTATTACTAGCCTAGTTCTATTACTAGCCTATTACTATTACTACACTAGCCTAGTTCTATTACTACACTAGCCTAGTTTTATTATTAGCCTATTACTATTACTACACTAGCCTAGTTCTATTACTACACTAGCCTGGTTCTATTACTACACTAGCCTAGTTCTATTACTACACTAGCCTGGTTCTATTACTACACTAGCCTATTACTATTACTACACTAGCCTAGTTCTATTTCTACACTAGCCTAGTTCTATTACTACACTAGCCTAGTTCTATTACTAGCCTAGTTCTAATACTACAGTAGCCTAGTTCTATTACTACACTAGCCTAGTTCTATTACTACACTAGCCTAGTTCTATTACTACACTAGTCTAGTTCTATTACTAGCCCAGTACTATTACTACACTAGCCTAGTTCTATTACTACACTTGTCTAGTTCTATTACTGCACTAGTTCTATTACTACCCCAGTTCTATTACTACACTAGCCTAGTTCTATTTCTACACTAGCCTAGTTCTACTACTACACTAGATCTATTACTAGCCTCGTCTAGTTCTATTACTACACTAGCCTAGTTCTATTACTAGCCTAGTTCTATTACTAATAGCCTAGTTACATTACTACACTAGTCTAGTTCTATTACTACACTAGCCTAGTTCTATTACTACAGTAGTCTAGTTCTATTACTACACTAGTTCTATTACTACACAAGTCTAGTCCTATTACTATCCCAGTTCTATTACTACAATAGTTATATTACTACACTAGCCTAGTTCTATTACTACACTAGTTATATTACTACACTAATCTAGTTATATTATTAGCCCAGTTCTATTACTACACTAGTTCTATTACTACACTTGTTCTATTACTACACTAGCCTAGTTCTATTACTACACTAGCCTAGTTCTATTACTAGCCTAGTTCTATTACTACACTAGTCTTTTTCTATTACTAGCCTAGTTCTATTACTACACTAGTCTAGTTCTATTACTACACTAGCCTAGTTATATTACTAGCCTAGTTATATTACTACACTAGCCTAGTTCTATTACTAGCCTAGTTCTATTACTACACTAGCCTAGTTATATTACTACACTAGCCTAGTTCTATTACTAGCCTAGTAATATTACTACACTAGTCTTTTCTATTACTAGCCCAGTTCTATTACTACACTAGCCTAGTTCTATTACTAGCCTCGTCTAGTTCTATTACTACACTAGCCTAGTTCTATTACTAGCCTAGTTCTATTACTAATAGCCTAGTTACATTACTACACTAGTCTAGTTCTATTACTACACTAGCCTAGATCTATTACTACAGTAGTCTAGTTCTATTACTACACTAGTTCTATTACTACACAAGTCTAGTCCTATTACTATCCCAGTTCTATTACTACAATAGTTATATTACTACACTAGCCTAGTTCTATTACTACACTAGTTATATTACTACACTAATCTAGTTCTATTATTAGCCCAGTTCTATTACTACACTAGTTCTATTACTACACTTGTTCTATTACTACACTAGTCTAGTTCTATTACTACACTAGTCTAGATCTATTCCTAGCCCAGTTCTATTACTACACTAGTCTTTTTCTATTACTAGCCTAGTTCTATTACTACACTAGCCCAGTATTATTACTAGCCTAGTTCTATTACTAGCCTATTACTATTACTACACTAGCCTAGTTCTATTACTACACTAGCCTAGTTTTATTATTAGCCTATTACTATTACTACACTAGCCTAGTTCTATTACTACACTAGCCTGGTTCTATTACTACACTAGCCTAGTTCTATTACTACACTAGCCTGGTTCTATTACTACACTAGCCTATTACTATTACTACACTAGCCTAGTTCTATTTCTACACTAGCCTAGTTCTATTACTACACTAGCCTAGTTCTATTACTAGCCTAGTTCTAATACTACAGTAGCCTAGTTCTATTACTACACTAGCCTAGTTCTATTACTACACTAGCCTAGTTCTATTACTACACTAGTCTAGTTCTATTACTAGCCCAGTACTATTACTACACTAGCCTAGTTCTATTACTACACTTGTCTAGTTCTATTACTGCACTAGTTCTATTACTACCCCAGTTCTATTACTACACTAGCCTAGTTCTATTTCTACACTAGCCTAGTTCTACTACTACACTAGTTCTATTACTAGCCTCGTCTAGTTCTATTACTACACTAGCCTAGTTCTATTACTAGCCTAGTTATATTACTACACTAGTCTTTTTCTATTACTAGCCTAGTTCTATTACTACACTAGTCTAGTTCTATTACTACACTAGCCTAGTTATATTACTAGCCTAGTTATATTACTACACTAGCCTAGTTCTATTACTAGCCTAGTTCTATTACTACACTAGCCTAGTTATATTACTACACTAGCCTAGTTCTATTACTAGCCTAGTAATATTACTACACTAGTCTTTTTCTATTACTAGCCCAGTTCTATTACTACACTAGCCTAGTTCTATTACTAGCCTCGTCTAGTTCTATTACTACACTAGCCTAGTTCTATTACTAGCCTAGTTCTATTACTAATAGCCTAGTTACATTACTACACTAGTCTAGTTCTATTACTACACTAGCCTAGATCTATTACTACAGTAGTCTAGTTCTATTACTACACTAGTTCTATTACTACACAAGTCTAGTCCTATTACTATCCCAGTTCTATTACTACAATAGTTATATTACTACACTAGCCTAGTTCTATTACTACACTAGTTATATTACTACACTAATCTAGTTCTATTATTAGCCCAGTTCTATTACTACACTAGTTCTATTACTACACTTGTTCTATTACTACACTAGTCTAGTTCTATTACTACACTAGTCTAGATCTATTCCTAGCCCAGTTCTATTACTACACTAGTCTTTTCTATTACTAGCCTAGTTCTATTACTACACTAGCCCAGTATTATTACTAGCCTAGTTCTATTACTAGCCTATTACTATTACTACACTAGCCTAGTTCTATTACTACACTAGCCTAGTTTTATTATTAGCCTATTACTATTACTACACTAGCCTAGTTCTATTACTACACTAGCCTGGTTCTATTACTACACTAGCCTAGTTCTATTACTACACTAGCCTGGTTCTATTACTACACTAGCCTATTACTATTACTACACTAGCCTAGTTCTATTTCTACACTAGCCTAGTTCTATTACTACACTAGCCTAGTTCTATTACTAGCCTAGTTCTAATACTACAGTAGCCTAGTTCTATTACTACACTAGCCTAGTTCTATTACTACACTAGTCTAGTTCTATTACTAGCCCAGTACTATTACTACACTAGCCTAGTTCTATTACTACACTTGTCTAGTTCTATTACTGCACTAGTTCTATTACTACCCCAGTTCTATTACTACACTAGCCTAGTTCTATTTCTACACTAGCCTAGTTCTACTACTACACTAGTTCTATTACTAGCCTCGTCTAGTTCTATTACTACACTAGCCTAGTTCTATTACTAGCCTAGTTCTATTACTAATAGCCTAGTTACATTACTACACTAGTCTAGTTCTATTACTACACTAGCCTAGTTCTATTACTACAGTAGTCTAGTTCTATTACTACACTAGTTCTATTACTACACAAGTCTAGTCCTATTACTATCCCAGTTCTATTACTACAATAGTTATATTACTACACTAGCCTAGTTCTATTACTACACTAGTTATATTACTACACTAATCTAGTTATATTATTAGCCCAGTTCTATTACTACACTAGTTCTATTACTACACTTGTTCTATTACTACACTAGCCTAGTTCTATTACTACACTAGCCTAGTTCTATTACTAGCCTAGTTATATTACTACACTAGTCTTTTTCTATTACTAGCCTAGTTCTATTACTACACTAGTCTAGTTCTATTACTACACTAGCCTAGTTATATTACTAGCCTAGTTATATTACTACACTAGCCTAGTTCTATTACTAGCCTAGTTCTATTACTACACTAGCCTAGTTATATTACTACACTAGCCTAGTTATATTACTAGCCTAGTAATATTACTACACTAGTCTTTTTCTATTACTAGCCCAGTTCTATTACTACACTAGCCTAGTTCTATTACTACACTAGCCTAGTTCTATTACTACACTGGTATTTTTCTATTACTACACTAGCCTAGTTCTATTACTACACTAGCCTAGTTCTATTACTACACTGGCCTAGTTCTATAACTACACTACACTGGTCTAGTTATATTACTAGCCTAGTTCTATTACTACACTAGCCCAGTTCTATTACTACACTAGCCTAGTTCTATTACTACACTAGTCTAGTTCTATTACTAGCCCAGTTCTATTACTACACTAGTCTAGTTCTATTACTACACTAGCCTAGTTCTATTACTACACTAGTGTAGTTCTATTACTAGCCTAGTTCTATTACTACACTAGCCCAGTTCTATTACTACACTAGTCTAGTTCTATTACTAGCCCAGTTCTATTACTACACTAGTCTAGTTCTATTACTACACTAGCCTAGTTCTATTACTACACTAGTCTAGTTCTATTACTAGCCCAGTTATATTACTACACTAGTCTAGTTCTATCAATTCACTAGTCTTTTTCTATTACTAGCCCAGTTCTATTACTACACTAGCCCAGTTTTATTACTAGCCTAGTTCTATTACTACACTAGCCTAGTTTTATTATTATCCTATTACTATTACTACACTAGCCTAGTTCTATTACTACACTAGCCTGGTTCTATTACTACACTAGCCTAGTTCTATTACTACACTAGCCTATTACTATTACTACACTAGCCTAGTTCTATTTCTACACTAGCCTAGTTCTATTACTACACTAGTCTAGTTCTATTACTACACTAGCCCAGTTCTATTACTAGCCTAGTTCTTTTACTACACTAGCCTATTACTATTACTACACTAGCCCAGTTTTATTACTACACTAGCCTAGTTCTATTACTACACTAGCCTGGTTCTATTACTACACTAGCCTAGTTCTATTACTACACTAGCCTATTACTATTACTACACTAGCCTAGTTCTATTTCTACAGTAGCCTAGTTCTATTTCTACATTAGCCTAGTTCTATTACTACACTAGCCTAGTTCTATTACTAGCCTGGTTCTATTACTACACTAGCCTAGTTCTATTACTACACTAGCCTAGTTCTATTACTACACTAGCCTAGTTCTATTACTAGCCTGGTTCTATTACTACACTAGCCTAGTTCTATTACTACACTAGCCTAGTTCTATTACTACACTAGCCTAGTTCTATTACTAGCCTGGTTCTATTACTACACTAGCCTAGTTCTATTACTAGCCTCGTCTAGTTCTATTACTACACTAGCCTAGTTCTATTACTAGCCTAGTTCTATTACTAATAGCCTAGTTACATTACTACACTAGTCTAGTTCTATTACTACACTAGCCTAGTTCTATTACTACAGTAGTCTAGTTCTATTACTACACTAGTTCTATTACTACACAAGTCTAGTCCTATTACTATCCCAGTTCTATTACTACAATAGTTATATTACTACACTAGCCTAGTTCTATTACTACACTAGTTATATTACTACACTAATCTAGTTCTATTATTAGCCCAGTTCTATTACTACACTAGTTCTATTACTACACTTGTTCTATTACTACACTAGTCTAGTTCTATTACTACACTAGTCTAGATCTATTCCTAGCCCAGTTCTATTACTACACTAGTCTTTTTCTATTACTAGCCTAGTTCTATTACTACACTAGCCCAGTATTATTACTAGCCTAGTTCTATTACTAGCCTATTACTATTACTACACTAGCCTAGTTCTATTACTACACTAGCCCAGTTTTATTATTAGCCTATTACTATTACTACACTAGCCTAGTTCTATTACTACACTAGCCTGGTTCTATTACTACACTAGCCTAGTTCTATTACTACACTAGCCTGGTTCTATTACTACACTAGCCTAGTTCTATTACTAGCCTAGTTCTAATACTACAGTAGCCCTAGTTCTATTACTACACTAGCCTAGTTCTATTACTACACTAGCCTAGTTCTATACTACACTAGTCTAGTTCTATTACTAGCCCAGTACTATTACTACACTAGCCTAGTTCTATTACTACACTTGTCTAGTTCTATTACTGCACTAGTTCTATTACTACCCCAGTTCTATTACTACACTAGCCTAGTTCTATTTCTACACTAGCCTAGTTCTACTACTACACTAGTTCTATTACTAGCCTCGTCTAGTTCTATTACTACACTAGCCTAGTTCTATTACTAGCCTAGTTCTATTACTAATAGCCTAGTTACATTACTACACTAGTCTAGTTCTATTACTACACTAGCCTAGTTCTATTACTACAGTAGTCTAGTTCTATTACTACACTAGTTCTATTACTACACAAGTCTAGTCCTATTACTATCCCAGTTCTATTACTACAATAGTTATATTACTACACTAGCCTAGTTCTATTACTACACTAGTTATATTACTACACTAATCTAGTTATATTATTAGCCCAGTTCTATTACTACACTAGTTCTATTACTACACTTGTTCTATTACTACACTAGCCTAGTTCTATTACTACACTAGCCTAGTTCTATTACTAGCCTAGTTATATTACTACACTAGTCTTTTTCTATTACTAGCCTAGTTCTATTACTACACTAGTCTAGTTCTATTACTACACTAGCCTAGTTATATTACTAGCCTAGTTATATTACTACACTAGCCTAGTTCTATTACTAGCCTAGTTCTATTACTACACTAGCCTAGTTATATTACTACACTAGCCTAGTTCTATTACTAGCCTAGTAATATTACTACACTAGTCTTTTTCTATTACTAGCCCAGTTCTATTACTACACTAGCCTAGTTCTATTACTAGCCTCGTCTAGTTCTATTACTACACTAGCCTAGTTCTATTACTAGCCTAGTTCTATTACTAATAGCCTAGTTACATTACTACACTAGTCTAGTTCTATTACTACACTAGCCTAGTTCTATTACTACAGTAGTCTAGTTCTATTACTACACTAGTTCTATTACTACACAAGTCTAGTCCTATTACTATCCCAGTTCTATTACTACAATAGTTATATTACTACACTAGCCTAGTTCTATTACTACACTAGTTATATTACTACACTAATCTAGTTCTATTATTAGCCCAGTTCTATTACTACACTAGTTCTATTACTACACTTGTTCTATTACTACACTAGTCTAGTTCTATTACTACACTAGTCTAGATCTATTCCTAGCCCAGTTCTATTACTACACTAGTCTTTTTCTATTACTAGCCTAGTTCTATTACTACACTAGCCCAGTATTATTACTAGCCTAGTTCTATTACTAGCCTATTACTATTACTACACTAGCCTAGTTCTATTACTACACTAGCCTAGTTTTATTATTAGCCTATTACTATTACTACACTAGCCTAGTTCTATTACTACACTAGCCTGGTTCTATTACTACACTAGCCTAGTTCTATTACTACACTAGCCTGGTTCTATTACTACACTAGCCTATTACTATTACTACACTAGCCTAGTTCTATTTCTACACTAGCCTAGTTCTATTACTACACTAGCCTAGTTCTATTACTAGCCTAGTTCTAATACTACAGTAGCCTAGTTCTATTACTACACTAGCCTAGTTCTATTACTACACTAGCCTAGTTCTATTACTACACTAGTCTAGTTCTATTACTAGCCCAGTACTATTACTACACTAGCCTAGTTCTATTACTACACTTGTCTAGTTCTATTACTGCACTAGTTCTATTACTACCCCAGTTCTATTACTACACTAGCCTAGTTCTATTTCTACACTAGCCTAGTTCTACTACTACACTAGTTCTATTACTAGCCTCGTCTAGTTCTATTACTACACTAGCCTAGTTCTATTACTAGCCTAGTTCTATTACTAATAGCCTAGTTACATTACTACACTAGTCTAGTTCTATTACTACACTAGCCTAGTTCTATTACTACAGTAGTCTAGTTCTATTACTACACTAGTTCTATTACTACACAAGTCTAGTCCTATTACTATCCCAGTTCTATTACTACAATAGTTATATTACTACACTAGCCTAGTTCTATTACTACACTAGTTATATTACTACACTAATCTAGTTATATTATTAGCCCAGTTCTATTACTACACTAGTTCTATTACTACACTTGTTCTATTACTACACTAGCCTAGTTCTATTACTACACTAGCCTAGTTCTATTACTAGCCTAGTTATATTACTACACTAGTCTTTTTCTATTACTAGCCTAGTTCTATTACTACACTAGTCTAGTTCTATTACTACACTAGCCTAGTTATATTACTAGCCTAGTTATATTACTACACTAGCCTAGTTCTATTACTAGCCTAGTTCTATTACTACACTAGCCTAGTTATATTACTACACTAGCCTAGTTATATTACTAGCCTAGTAATATTACTACACTAGTCTTTTTCTATTACTAGCCCAGTTCTATTACTACACTAGCCTAGTTCTATTACTACACTAGCCTAGTTCTATTACTACACTGGTATTTTTCTATTACTACACTAGCCTAGTTCTATTACTACACTAGCCTAGTTCTATTACTACACTGGCCTAGTTCTATAACTACACTACACTGGTCTAGTTATATTACTAGCCTAGTTCTATTACTACACTAGCCCAGTTCTATTACTACACTAGCCTAGTTCTATTACTACACTAGTCTAGTTCTATTACTAGCCCAGTTCTATTACTACACTAGTCTAGTTCTATTACTACACTAGCCTAGTTCTATTACTACACTAGTGTAGTTCTATTACTAGCCTAGTTCTATTACTACACTAGCCCAGTTCTATTACTACACTAGTCTAGTTCTATTACTAGCCCAGTTATATTACTACACTAGTCTAGTTCTATCAATTCACTAGTCTTTTTCTATTACTAGCCCAGTTCTATTACTACACTAGCCCAGTTTTATTACTAGCCTAGTTCTATTACTACACTAGCCTAGTTTTATTATTATCCTATTACTATTACTACACTAGCCTAGTTCTATTACTACACTAGCCTGGTTCTATTACTACACTAGCCTAGTTCTATTACTACACTAGCCTATTACTATTACTACACTAGCCTAGTTCTATTTCTACACTAGCCTAGTTCTATTACTACACTAGTCTAGTTCTATTACTACACTAGCCCAGTTCTATTACTAGCCTAGTTCTTTTACTACACTAGCCTATTACTATTACTACACTAGCCCAGTTTTATTACTACACTAGCCTAGTTCTATTACTACACTAGCCTGGTTCTATTACTACACTAGCCTAGTTCTATTACTACACTAGCCTATTACTATTACTACACTAGCCTAGTTCTATTTCTACAGTAGCCTAGTTCTATTTCTACATTAGCCTAGTTCTATTACTACACTAGCCTAGTTCTATTACTAGCCTGGTTCTATTACTACACTAGCCTAGTTCTATTACTACACTAGCCTAGTTCTATTACTACACTAGCCTAGTTCTATTACTAGCCTGGTTCTATTACTACACTAGCCTAGTTCTATTACTACACTAGCCTAGTTCTATTACTACACTAGCCTAGTTCTATTACTAGCCTGGTTCTATTACTACACTAGCCTAGTTCTATTTCTACAGTAGCCTAGTTCTATTTCTACATTAGCCTAGTTCTATTACTACACTAGCCTGGTTCTATTACAACACTAGCCTAGTTCTATTACTACACTAACCTATTACTGTTACTACACTAGCCTTGTTCTATTACTACACTAGCCTAGTTCTATTACTAGCCTGGTTCTATTACTACACTAGCCTGGTTCTATTACTACACTAGCCTAGTTCTATTACTACACTAGCCTAGTTCTATTACTACACTAGCCTAGTTCTATTACTAGCCTAGTTCTATTACTACACTAGCCCAGTTCTATTACTACACTAGTCTAGTTCTATTACTACACTAGTCTAGTTCTATTACTACACTAGCCTAGTTCTATTACTACACTACTCTAGTTCTATTACTAGCCTAGTTCTATTACTACACTAGCCCAGTTCTATTACAACACTAGTCTAGTTCTATTACTACACTAGCCTAGTTCTATTACTACACTAGTCTAGTTCTATTACTAGCCCAGTTATATTACTACACTAGTCTAGTTCTATTACTACACTAGTCTTTTTCTATTACTAGCCCAGTTCTATTACTACACTAGCCCAGTTTTATTACTAGCCTAGTTCTATTACTACACTAGCCTAGTTTTATTACTACACTAGCCTGGTTCTATTACTACACTAGCCTAGTTCTATTACTACACTAGCCTATTACTATTACTACACTAGCCTAGTTCTATTTCTACACTAGCCTAGTTCTATTACTACACTTGTCTAGTTCTATTACTACACTAGCCCAGTTCTATTACTAGCCTAGTTCTTTTACTACACTAGCCTATTACTATTACTACACTAGCCCAGTTTTATTACTACACTAGCCTAGTTCTATTACTACACTAGCCTGGTTCTATTACTACACTAGCCTAGTTCTATTACTACACTAGCCTATTACTATTACTACACTAGCCTAGTTCTATTTCTACAGTAGCCTATTTCTATTTCTACATTAGCCTAGTTCTATTACTACACTAGCCTAGTTCTATTACTAGCCTGGTTCTATTACTACACTAGCCTAGTTCTATTACTACACTAGCCTAGTTCTATTACTACACTAGCCTAGTTCTATTACTAGCCTGGTTCTATTACTACACTAGCCTAGTTCTATTACTACACTAGCCTAGTTCTATTACTACACTAGCCTAGTTCTATTACTAGCCTGGTTCTATTACTACACTAGCCTAGTTCTATTTCTACAGTAGCCTAGTTCTATTTCTACATTAGCCTAGTTCTATTACTACACTAGCCTAGTTCTATTACTAGCCTGGTTCTATTACTACACTAGCCTAGTTCTATTACTACACTAGCCTAGTTCTATTACTACACTAGCCCAGTTTTATTACTACACTAGCCTGGTTCTATTACTACACTAGCCTAGTTCTATTACTACACTAGCCTATTACTATTACTACACTAGCCTAGTTCTATTACTACACTAGCCTAGTTCTATTACTAGCCTGGTTCTATTACTACACTAGCCTGGTTCTATTACTACACTAGCCTAGTTCTATTACTACACTAGCCTAGTTCTATTACTAGCCTAGTTCTAATACTACAGTATTCTAGTTCTATTACTACACTAGCCTAGTTCTATTACTACACTAGCCTAGTTCTATTACTAGCCTAGTTCTATTACTACACTAGCCTAGTTATATTACTACACTAGCCTGGTTCTATTACTACACTAGCCTAGTTCTATTACTACACTAGCCTATTACTATTACTACACTAGCCTAGTTCTATTTCTACACTAGCCTAGTTCTATTACTACACTAGTCTAGTTCTATTACTACACTAGCCCAGTTCTATTACTAGCCTAGTTCTTTTACTACACTAGCCTAGTTTTATTACTAGCCTAGTTCTATTACTACACTAGCCTAGTTTTATTACTACACTAGCCTGGTTCTATTACTACACTAGCCTAGTTCTATTTCTACACTAGCCCAGTTATATTACTACACTAGTCTAGTTCTATTACTACACTAGTCTTTTTCTATTACTAGCCCAGTTCTATTACTACACTAGCCCAGTTTTATTACTAGCCTAGTTCTATTACTACACTAGCCTAGTTTTATTACTACACTAGCCTGGTTCTATTACTACACTAGCCTAGTTCTATTACTACACTAGCCTATTACTATTACTACACTAGCCTAGTTCTATTTCTACACTAGCCTAGTTCTATTACTACACTAGTCTAGTTCTATTACTACACTAGCCCAGTTCTATTACTAGCCTAGTTCTTTTACTACACTAGCCTATTACTATTACTACACTAGCCCAGTTTTATTACTACACTAGCCTAGTTCTATTACTACACTAGCCTGGTTCTATTACTACACTAGCCTAGTTCTATTACTACACTAGCCTATTACTATTACTACACTAGCCTAGTTCTATTTCTACAGTAGCCTATTTCTATTTCTACATTAGCCTAGTTCTATTACTACACTAGCCTAGTTCTATTACTAGCCTGGTTCTATTACTACACTAGCCTAGTTCTATTACTACACTAGCCTAGTTCTATTACTACACTAGCCTAGTTCTATTACTAGCCTGGTTCTATTACTACACTAGCCTAGTTCTATTACTACACTAGCCTAGTTCTATTACTACACTAGCCTAGTTCTATTACTAGCCTGGTTCTATTACTACACTAGCCTAGTTCTATTTCTACAGTAGCCTAGTTCTATTTCTACATTAGCCTAGTTCTATTACTACACTAGCCTAGTTCTATTACTAGCCTGGTTCTATTACTACACTAGCCTAGTTCTATTACTACACTAGCCTAGTTCTATTACTACACTAGCCCAGTTTTATTACTACACTAGCCTGGTTCTATTACAACACTAGCCTAGTTCTATTACTACACTAACCTATTACTGTTACTACACTAGCCTAGTTCTATTACTACACTAGCCTAGTTCTATTACTAGCCTGGTTCTATTACTACACTAGCCTGGTTCTATTACTACACTAGCCTAGTTCTATTACTACACTAGCCTAGTTCTATTACTACACTAGCCTAGTTCTATTACTAGCCTAGTTCTATTACTACACTAGCCCAGTTCTATTACTACACTAGTCTAGTTCTATTACTACACTAGTCTAGTTCTATTACTACACTAGCCTAGTTCTATTACTAGCCTGGTTCTATTACTACACTAGCCTAGTTCTATTTCTACAGTAGCCTAGTTCTATTTCTACATTAGCCTAGTTCTATTACTACACTAGCCTGGTTCTATTACAAACACTAGCCTAGTTCTATTACTACACTAACCTATTACTGTTACTACACTAGCCTAGTTCTATTACTACACTAGCCTAGTTCTATTACTAGCCTGGTTCTATTACTACACTAGCCTGGTTCTATTACTACACTAGCCTAGTTCTATTACTACACTAGCCTAGTTCTATTACTACACTAGCCTAGTTCTATTACTAGCCTAGTTCTATTACTACACTAGCCCAGTTCTATTACTACACTAGTCTAGTTCTATTACTACACTAGTCTAGTTCTATTACTACACTAGCCTAGTTCTATTACTACACTACTCTAGTTCTATTACTAGCCTAGTTCTATTACTACACTAGCCCAGTTCTATTACTACACTAGTCTAGTTCTATTACTACACTAGCCTAGTTCTATTACTACACTAGTCTAGTTCTATTACTAGCCCAGTTATATTACTACACTAGTCTAGTTCTATTACTACACTAGTCTTTTTCTATTACTAGCCCAGTTCTATTACTACACTAGCCCAGTTTTATTACTAGCCTAGTTCTATTACTACACTAGCCTAGTTTTATTACTACACTAGCCTGGTTCTATTACTACACTAGCCTAGTTCTATTACTACACTAGCCTATTACTATTACTACACTAGCCTAGTTCTATTTCTACACTAGCCTAGTTCTATTACTACACTAGTCTAGTTCTATTACTACACTAGCCCAGTTCTATTACTAGCCTAGTTCTTTTACTACACTAGCCTATTACTATTACTACACTAGCCCAGTTTTATTACTACACTAGCCTAGTTCTATTACTACACTAGCCTGGTTCTATTACTACACTAGCCTAGTTCTATTACTACACTAGCCTATTACTATTACTACACTAGCCTAGTTCTATTTCTACAGTAGCCTATTTCTATTTCTACATTAGCCTAGTTCTATTACTACACTAGCCTAGTTCTATTACTAGCCTGGTTCTATTACTACACTAGCCTAGTTCTATTACTACACTAGCCTAGTTCTATTACTACACTAGCCTAGTTCTATTACTAGCCTGGTTCTATTACTACACTAGCCTAGTTCTATTACTACACTAGCCTAGTTCTATTACTACACTAGCCTAGTTCTATTACTAGCCTGGTTCTATTACTACACTAGCCTAGTTCTATTTCTACAGTAGCCTAGTTCTATTTCTACATTAGCCTAGTTCTATTACTACACTAGCCTAGTTCTATTACTAGCCTGGTTCTATTACTACACTAGCCTAGTTCTATTACTACACTAGCCTAGTTCTATTACTACACTAGCCCAGTTTTATTACTACACTAGTCTGGTTCTATTACTACACTAGCCTAGTTCTATTACTACACTAGCCTATTACTATTACTACACTAGCCTAGTTCTATTACTACACTAGCCTAGTTCTATTACTAGCCTGGTTCTATTACTACACTAGCCTGGTTCTATTACTACACTAGCCTAGTTCTATTACTACACTAGCCTAGTTCTATTACTAGCCTAGTTCTAATACTACAGTATTCTAGTTCTATTACTACACTAGCCTAGTTCTATTACTACACTAGCCTAGTTCTATTACTAGCCTAGTTCTATTACTACACTAGCCTAGTTATATTACTAGCCCAGTTCTATTACTACACTAGCCTAGTTATATTACTAGCCCAGTTCTATTACTACACTAGCCTAGTTCTATTACTACACTAGCCTAGTTCTATTACTACACTAGCCTAGTTCTATTACTACACTAGCCTAGTTCTATTACTACACTAGCCTAGTTCTATTACTACACTAGCCTAGTTCTATTACTACACTAGCCCAGTTCTATTACTACACTAGCCTAGTTCTATTACTAGCCTAGTTATATTACTAGCCTAGTTCTAATACTACACTAGTCTAGTTCTATTACTACACTAGCCTAGTTCTATTACTACACTAGCCTAGTTCTATTACTACACTAGCCTAGTTCTATTACTACACTAGCCTAGTTCTATTACTACACTAGCCTAGTTCTATTACTAGCCTGGTTCTATTACTACACTAGCCTGGTTCTATTACTACACTAGCCTAGTTCTATTACTACACTAGCCTAGTTCTATTACTACACTAGCCTAGTTCTATTACTACACTAGCCTAGTTCTATTACTACACTAGCCTAGTTCTATTACTACACTAGCCCAGTTCTATTACTACACTAGCCTAGTTCTATTACTAGCCTAGTTATATTACTAGCCTAGTTCTAATACTACACTAGTCTAGTTCTATTACTACACTAGCCTAGTTCTATTACTACACTAGCCTAGTTCTATTACTACACTAGCCTAGTTCTATTACTACACTAGCCTAGCTCTATTACTACACTAGCCTAGTTCTATTACTACACTAGCCCAGTTCTATTACTACACTAGCCTAGTTCTATTACTACACTAGCCTAGTTCTATTACTACACTAGCCCTGTTCTATTACTACACTAGCCTAGTTCTATTACTACACTAGTCTAGTTCTATTACTAGCCCAGTTCTATTACTACACTAGCCCAGTTCTATTACTACACTAGTCTAGTTCTATTACTAGCCCAGTTCTATTACTACACTAGCTTAGTTCTATTACTACACTAGCCTAGTTCGATTACTAGCCTAGTTATATTACTAGCCTAGTTATATTACTACACTAGCCTAGTTCTATTACTAGCCCAGTTCTATTACTACACTAGCCTAGTTCTATTACTACACTAGCCTAGTTCGATTACTAGCCTAGTTCTATTACTAGCCTAGTTATATTACTACACTAGCCCAGTTCTATTACTACACTAGCCCAGTTCTATTACTACACTAGCCTAGTTCTATTACTACACTAGCCTAGTTCTATTACTACACTAGTCTAGTTCTATTACTACACTAGCCTAGTTCTATTACTACACTAGCCTATTACTATTACTACACTAGCCTAGTTCTATTTCTACAGTAGCCTAGTTCTATTTCTACATTAGCCTAGTTCTATTACTACACTAGCCTAGTTCTATTACTACACTAGTCTAGTTCTATTACTAGCCCAGTTCTATTACTACACTAGTCTAGTTCTATTACTACACTAGCCTAGTTCTATTACTACACTAGTCTAGTTCTATTACTAGCCCAGTTATATTACTACACTAGTCTAGTTCTATTACTACACTAGTCTTTTTCTATTACTAGCCCAGTTCTATTACTACACTAGTCCAGTTTTATTACTAGCCTAGTTCTATTACTACACTAGCCTAGTTTTATTATTATCCTATTACTATTACTACACTAGCCTAGTTCTATTTCTACACTAGCCTAGTTCTATTACTACACTAGTCTAGTTCTATTACTACACTAGCCCAGTTCTATTACTAGCCTAGTTCTTTTACTACACTAGCCTATTACTATTACTACACTAGCCCAGTTTTATTACTACACTAGCCTAGTTCTATTACTACACTAGCCTGGTTCTATTACTACACTAGCCTAGTTCTATTACTACACTAGCCTATTACTATTACTACACTAGCCTAGTTCTATTTCTACAGTAGCCTAGTTCTATTTCTACATTAGCCTAGTTCTATTACTACACTAGCCTAGTTCTATTACTAGCCTGGTTCTATTACTACACTAGCCTAGTTCTATTACTACACTAGCCTAGTTCTATTACTACACTAGCCTAGTTCTATTACTAGCCTGGTTCTATTACTACACTAGCCTAGTTCTATTACTACACTAGCCTAGTTCTATTACTACACTAGCCTAGTTCTATTACTAGCCTGGTTCTATTACTACACTAGCCTAGTTCTATTTCTACAGTAGCCTAGTTCTATTTCTACATTAGCCTAGTTCTATTACTACACTAGCCTAGTTCTATTACTAGCCTGGTTCTATTACTACACTAGCCTAGTTCTATTACTACACTAGCCTAGTTCTATTACTACACTAGCCCAGTTTTATTACTACACTAGCCTAGTTCTATTACTACACTAGCCTGGTTCTATTACTACACTAGCCTAGTTCTATTACTACACTAGCCTATTACTATTACTACACTAGCCTAGTTCTATTACTACACTAGCCTAGTTCTATTACTAGCCTGGTTCTATTACTACACTAGCCTGGTTCTATTACTACACTAGCCTAGTTCTATTACTACACTAGCCTAGTTCTATTACTAGCCTAGTTCTAATACTACAGTATTCTAGTTCTATTACTACACTAGCCTAGTTCTATTACTACACTAGCCTAGTTCTATTACTAGCCTAGTTCTATTACTACACTAGCCTAGTTATATTACTAGCCCAGTTCTATTACTACACTAGCCTAGTTATATTACTAGCCCAGTTCTATTACTACACTAGCCTAGTTCTATTACTACACTAGCCTAGTTCTATTACTACACTAGCCTAGTTCTATTACTACACTAGCCTAGTTCTATTACTACACTAGCCTAGTTCTATTACTACACTAGCCTAGTTCTATTACTACACTAGCCCAGTTCTATTACTACACTAGCCTAGTTCTATTACTAGCCTAGTTATATTACTAGCCTAGTTCTAATACTACACTAGTCTAGTTCTATTACTAGCCCAGTTCTATTACTACACTAGCCCAGTTTTATTACTAGCCTAGTTCTATTACTACACTAGCCTAGTTTTATTATTATCCTATTACTATTACTACACTAGCCTAGTTCTATTACTACACTAGCCTGGTTCTATTACTACACTAGCCTAGTTCTATTACTACACTAGCCTATTACTATTACTACACTAGCCTAGTTCTATTTCTACACTAGCCTAGTTCTATTACTACACTAGTCTAGTTCTATTACTACACTAGCCCAGTTCTATTACTAGCCCAGTTCTATTACTACACTAGCCCAGTTTTATTACTAGCCTAGTTCTATTACTACACTAGCCTAGTTTTATTATTATCCTATTACTATTACTACACTAGCCTAGTTCTATTACTACACTAGCCTGGTTCTATTACTACACTAGCCTAGTTCTATTACTACACTAGCCTATTACTATTACTACACTAGCCTAGTTCTATTTCTACACTAGCCTAGTTCTATTACTACACTAGTCTAGTTCTATTACTACACTAGCCCAGTTCTATTACTAGCCTAGTTCTTTTACTACACTAGCCTATTACTATTACTACACTAGCCCAGTTTTATTACTACACTAGCCTAGTTCTATTACTACACTAGCCTGGTTCTATTACTACACTAGCCTAGTTCTATTACTACACTAGCCTATTACTATTACTACACTAGCCTAGTTCTATTTCTACAGTAGCCTAGTTCTATTTCTACATTAGCCTAGTTCTATTACTACACTAGCCTAGTTCTATTACTAGCCTGGTTCTATTACTACACTAGCCTAGTTCTATTACTACACTAGCCTAGTTCTATTACTACACTAGCCTAGTTCTATTACTAGCCTGGTTCTATTACTACACTAGCCTAGTTCTATTACTACACTAGCCTAGTTCTATTACTACACTAGCCTAGTTCTATTACTAGCCTGGTTCTATTACTACACTAGCCTAGTTCTATTTCTACAGTAGCCTAGTTCTATTTCTACATTAGCCTAGTTCTATTACTACACTAGCCTAGTTCTATTACTAGCCTGGTTCTATTACTACACTAGCCTAGTTCTATTACTACACTAGCCTAGTTCTATTACTACACTAGCCCAGTTTTATTACTACACTAGCCTAGTTCTATTACTATACTAGCCTGGTTCTATTACTACACTAGCCTAGTTCTATTACTACACTAGCCTATTACTATTACTACACTAGCCTAGTTCTATTACTACACTAGCCTAGTTCTATTACTAGCCTGGTTCTATTACTACACTAGCCTGGTTCTATTACTACACTAGCCTAGTTCTATTACTACACTAGCCTAGTTCTATTACTAGCCTAGTTCTAATACTACAGTATTCTAGTTCTATTACTACACTAGCCTAGTTCTATTACTACACTAGCCTAGTTCTATTACTAGCCTAGTTCTATTACTACACTAGCCTAGTTATATTACTAGCCCAGTTCTATTACTACACTAGCCTAGTTATATTACTAGCCCAGTTCTATTACTACACTAGCCTAGTTCTATTACTACACTAGCCTAGTTCTATTACTACACTAGCCTAGTTCTATTACTACACTAGCCTAGTTCTATTACTACACTAGCCTAGTTCTATTACTACACTAGCCTAGTTCTATTACTACACTAGCCCAGTTCTATTACTACACTAGCCTAGTTCTATTACTAGCCTAGTTCTATTACTAGCCTAGTTCTAATACTACACTAGTCTAGTTCTATTACTACACTAGCCTAGTTCTATTACTACACTAGCCTAGTTCTATTACTACACTAGCCTAGTTCTATTACTACACTAGCCTAGCTCTATTACTACACTAGCCTAGTTCTATTACTACACTAGCCCAGTTCTATTACTACACTAGCCTAGTTCTATTACTACACTAGCCTAGTTCTATTACTACACTAGCCCTGTTCTATTACTACACTAGCCTAGTTCTATTACTACACTAGTCTAGTTCTATTACTAGCCCAGTTCTATTACTACACTAGCCCAGTTCTATTACTACACTAGTCTAGTTCTATTACTAGCCCAGTTCTATTACTACACTAGCTTAGTTCTATTACTACACTAGCCTAGTTCGATTACTAGCCTAGTTCTATTACTAGCCTAGTTATATACTACACTAGCCTAGTTCTATTACTAGCCCAGTTCTATTACTACACTAGCCTAGTTCTATTACTGCACTAGCCTAGTTCGATTACTAGCCTATTTCTATTACTAGCCTAGTTATATTACTACACTAGCCCAGTTCTATTACTACACTAGCCCAGTTCTATTACTACACTAGCCTAGTTCTATTACTACACTAGCCTAGTTCTATTACTACACTAGTCTAGTTCTATTACTACACTAGCCTAGTTCTATTACTACACTAGCCTATTACTATTACTACACTAGCCTAGTTCTATTTCTACAGTAGCCTAGTTCTATTTCTACATTAGCCTAGTTCTATTACTACACTAGCCTAGTTCTATTACTAGCCTGGTTCTATTACTACACTAGCCTAGTTCTATTACTACACTAGCCTAGTTCTATTACTACACTAGCCTAGTTCTATTACTACACTAGCCTAGTTCTATTACTAGCCTGGTTCTATTACTACACTAGCCTAGTTCTATTTCTACAGTAGCCTAGTTCTATTTCTACATTAGCCTAGTTCTATTACTACACTAGCCTAGTTCTATTACTAGCCTGGTTCTATTACTACACTAGCCTAGTTCTATTACTACACTAGCCTAGTTCTATTACTACACTATCCCAGTTTTATTACTACACTAGCCTAGTTCTATTACTACACTAGCCTGGTTCTATTACTACACTAGCCTAGTTCTATTACTACACTAGCCTATTACTATTACTACACTAGCCTAGTTCTATTACTACACTAGCCTAGTTCTATTACTAGCCTGGTTCTATTACTACACTAGCCTGGTTCTATTACTACACTAGCCTAGTTCTATTACTACACTAGCCTAGTTCTATTACTAGCCTAGTTCTAATACTACAGTATTCTAGTTCTATTACTACACTAGCCTAGTTCTATTACTACACTAGCCTAGTTCTATTACTAGCCTAGTTCTATTACTACACTAGCCTAGTTATATTACTAGCCCAGTTCTATTACTACACTAGCCTAGTTATATTACTACCCCTTTTCTATTACTACACTAGCCTAGTTCTCTTACTACACTAGCCTAGTTCTATTACTACACTAGCCTAGTTCTATTACTACACTAGCCTAGTTCTATTACTACACTAGCCTAGTTCTATTACTACACTAGCCTAGTTCTATTACTACACTAGCCCAGTTCTATTACTACACTAGCCTAGTTCTATTACTAGCCTAGTTATATTACTAGCCTAGTTCTAATACTACACTAGTCTAGTTCTATTACTACACTAGCCTAGTTCTATTACTACACTAGCCTAGTTCTATTACTACACTAGCCTAGTTCTATTACTACACTAGCCTAGTTCTATTACTACACTAGCCTAGTTCTATTACTACACTAGCCCAGTTCTATTACTACACTAGCCTAGTTCTATTACTACACTAGCCTAGTTCTATTACTACACTAGCCCTGTTCTATTACTACACTAGCCTAGTTCTATTACTACACTAGTCTAGTTCTATTACTAGCCCAGTTCTATTACTACACTAGCCCAGTTCTATTACTACACTAGTCTAGTTCTATTACTAGCCCAGTTCTATTACTACACTAGCTTAGTTCTATTACTACACTAGCCTAGTTCGATTACTAGCCTAGTTCTATTACTAGCCTAGTTATATTACTACACTAGCCTAGTTCTATTACTAGCCCAGTTCTATTACTACACTAGCCTAGTTCTATTACTACACTAGCCTAGTTCGATTACTAGCCTAGTTCTATTACTAGCCTAGTTATATTACTACACTAGCCCAGTTCTATTACTACACTAGCCCAGTTCTATTACTACACTAGCCTAGTTCTATTACTACACTAGCCTAGTTCTATTACTACACTAGTCTAGTTCTATTACTACACTAGTCTAGTTCTATTACTACACTAGTCTAGTTCTATTACTACACTAGTCTACTTCTATTACTACACTAGTCTAGTTCTATTACTAGCCCAGTTCTATTACTACACTAGCCTAGTTCTATTACTAGCCTAGTTCTATTACTACACTAGCCCTGTTCTATTACTACACTAGCCTAGTTCTATTACTACACTAGTCTAGTTCTATTACTAGCCCAGTTCTATTACTACACTAGCCCAGTTCTATTACTACACTAGTCTAGTTCTATTACTAGCCCAGTTCTATTACTACACTAGCTTAGTTCTATTACTACACTAGCCTAGTTCGATTACTAGCCTAGTTCTATTACTAGCCTAGTTATATTACTACACTAGCCTAGTTCTATTACTAGCCCAGTTCTATTACTACACTAGCCTAGTTCTATTACTGCACTAGCCTAGTTCGATTACTAGCCTATTTCTATTACTAGCCTAGTTATATTACTACACTAGCCCAGTTCTATTACTACACTAGCCCAGTTCTATTACTACACTAGCCTAGTTCTATTACTACACTAGCCTAGTTCTATTACTACACTAGTCTAGTTCTATTACTACACTAGCCTAGTTCTATTACTACACTAGCCTATTACTATTACTACACTAGCCTAGTTCTATTTCTACAGTAGCCTAGTTCTATTTCTACATTAGCCTAGTTCTATTACTACACTAGCCTAGTTCTATTACTAGCCTGGTTCTATTACTACACTAGCCTAGTTCTATTACTACACTAGCCTAGTTCTATTACTACACTAGCCTAGTTCTATTACTAGCCTGGTTCTATTACTACACTAGCCTAGTTCTATTACTACACTAGCCTAGTTCTATTACTACACTAGCCTAGTTCTATTACTAGCCTGGTTCTATTACTACACTAGCCTAGTTCTATTTCTACAGTAGCCTAGTTCTATTTCTACATTAGCCTAGTTCTATTACTACACTAGCCTAGTTCTATTACTAGCCTGGTTCTATTACTACACTAGCCTAGTTCTATTACTACACTAGCCTAGTTCTATTACTACACTATCCCAGTTTTATTACTACACTAGCCTAGTTCTATTACTACACTAGCCTGGTTCTATTACTACACTAGCCTAGTTCTATTACTACACTAGCCTATTACTATTACTACACTAGCCTAGTTCTATTACTACACTAGCCTAGTTCTATTACTAGCCTGGTTCTATTACTACACTAGCCTGGTTCTATTACTACACTAGCCTAGTTCTATTACTACACTAGCCTAGTTCTATTACTAGCCTAGTTCTAATACTACAGTATTCTAGTTCTATTACTACACTAGCCTAGTTCTATTACTACACTAGCCTAGTTCTATTACTAGCCTAGTTCTATTACTACACTAGCCTAGTTATATTACTAGCCCAGTTCTATTACTACACTAGCCTAGTTATATTACTACCCCTTTTCTATTACTACACTAGCCTAGTTCTCTTACTACACTAGCCTAGTTCTATTACTACACTAGCCTAGTTCTATTACTACACTAGCCTAGTTCTATTACTACACTAGCCTAGTTCTATTACTACACTAGCCTAGTTCTATTACTACACTAGCCCAGTTCTATTACTACACTAGCCTAGTTCTATTACTAGCCTAGTTATATTACTAGCCTAGTTCTAATACTACACTAGTCTAGTTCTATTACTACACTAGCCTAGTTCTATTACTACACTAGCCTAGTTCTATTACTACACTAGCCTAGTTCTATTACTACACTAGCCTAGTTCTATTACTACACTAGCCTAGTTCTATTACTACACTAGCCCAGTTCTATTACTACACTAGCCTAGTTCTATTACTACACTAGCCTAGTTCTATTACTACACTAGCCCTGTTCTATTACTACACTAGCCTAGTTCTATTACTACACTAGTCTAGTTCTATTACTAGCCCAGTTCTATTACTACACTAGCCCAGTTCTATTACTACACTAGTCTAGTTCTATTACTAGCCCAGTTCTATTACTACACTAGCTTAGTTCTATTACTACACTAGCCTAGTTCGATTACTAGCCTAGTTCTATTACTAGCCTAGTTATATTACTACACTAGCCTAGTTCTATTACTAGCCCAGTTCTATTACTACACTAGCCTAGTTCTATTACTACACTAGCCTAGTTCGATTACTAGCCTAGTTCTATTACTAGCCTAGTTATATTACTACACTAGCCCAGTTCTATTACTACACTAGCCCAGTTCTATTACTACACTAGCCTAGTTCTATTACTACACTAGCCTAGTTCTATTACTACACTAGTCTAGTTCTATTACTACACTAGTCTAGTTCTATTACTACACTAGTCTAGTTCTATTACTACACTAGTCTACTTCTATTACTACACTAGTCTAGTTCTATTACTAGCCCAGTTCTATTACTACACTAGCCTAGTTCTATTACTAGCCTAGTTCTATTACTACACTAGCCTAGTTCTATTACTACACTAGCCTAGTTCTATTACTACACTAGCCTAGTTCTATTACTACACTAGCCTAGTTCTATTACTACACTAGCCTAGTTATATTACTAGCCCAGTTCTATTACTAGCCTGTATTTTATAATGATCCTCTTGTCGGTACAGCATGTTTGTAAATATTTGTCTGTATGTATTGATCCATTATTTAACCAGGCAAGTCACATTGAGGGTGACATCTCTGTTTCAAGTGAGTCGTGCTTTGTATCTGGGATCCACCCTTAATGTTCTCTTAATTTAACTTAATTGATGCGTTTACGTCATTGGTCAGGAGGCTATGAATTCACCTCACTATCAGGCACAGTAACAACCTATTTCTCCTCTCCCTCAGATCTGTCCATTCCGGTCGTCAGGATGTCCGGTATGGACCTCTCATTGGAGGAGCTGAACAGAACCGAAATCTCCCCAGACAACGGAAACTTCCTGAGGTTCTCCCCCACCTCCGTTTCCACTGCAGCCGCGGCGGCGGGGACAGGGTTGTCGTCGGGGCGACAGGAGAATGTTTACGTGTACGTGTGGATCTTCCTGAGTCTGCTGGTGTTCCTGCTGTCGATGATCATCATCTCCCTCCACAGGCTAAAGAATATCATTACATCCTCCTCCTCTGTACCTGACTGCAGCAGTGAGGGGGGCAGCTCATTCACCAACATGGAGATCTGTAGTATATCTTCACAGAGGTCAACCGTGTCCTCACTGTCAATTTGAGAGAGACACACACACACACACATACACACACACACACACACACACACACACACACACACACACACACACACACACACACACACACACACACTCCAGAAAACAAGCTTTTCAGTTGGACCATATGGGACTTTACACTGATGTGTTAAGGAGGTAGCTTGAACTGAACTCTGAACCCTCTGTGACTTCTCCTTTTGGCTCATGGGAAACATAGTTCACTGTGTAAAGAGCAGATCCAGGAAGAGAGAGAGAGAAAAAAAAACTCTGTTTTTGAATCTGGGGTATATTTACTACGAGCCAAACTGAAGCACAAGGGCCGAAAATGTTTTCCTTACGGTGTGCACTGATGAAACACCAGTCGTCTGTTTCGATTCTCGCATCCATGGAATACAACTTTAGAATCTTAGAGGTCCTCAGAAAGTTAGCCGGGGTCTAATCTTATCTAGTGTCGCTTTCAGTGTGGTTTCTAGGACCATGCCCCAGGACTACCTGACATGATGACTCCTTGCTGTCCCCAGTCTACCTGGCCATGCTGCTGCTCCAGTTTCAACTTCCACCTGACTGTGCTGCTGCTCTAGTTTCAACTGTTCTGCCTTATTATTATTCGACCATGCTGGTCATTTATGAACATTGAACATCTTGGCCATGTTCTGTTATAATCTCCACCCGGCACAGCCAGAAGAGGACTGGCCACCCCACATAGCCTGGTTCCTCTCTAGGTTTCTTCCTAGGTATTGGCCTTTCTAGGGAGTTTTTCCTAGCCACCGTGCTTCTACACCTGCATTGCTTGCTGTTTGGGGTTTTAGGCTGGGTTTCTGTACAGCACTTTGAGATATCAGCTGATGTACGAAGGGCTATATAAATACATTTGATTTGATTTGATTTGATTTATATCTGCCTTTCTCTTTTTATTTGAAATAGGAAACGACCGCTTCTGTTACTAATTCCACAACATTATGTGACTGATATGTTTATCTCAGATAACATATCTCATCCAGCTTTAATCCAGAGTTCATCTTTCTCTGGCTGTGTACAAAATGGTACCATATTCCCTGTATAATTGGCTCTGGCCAACAGTAGTGTTCTCTCTAGGGAATAGGGGCCATTTCAGATTTGTCCCCACTGCTGATTTCTTTCTGTAATATCCTAAATCTTTACTGTTTCCAGGGCAACCTGTACTAACCTGATTTTAGTGTGAAGTATAGGTCTTTCTGTTATGTCAAAATATCTCTACTGTTTCCAGGGCAACCTGTACTAACCTGGTTTAACTGTGAAGTATAGGTCTTTCTGTTATGTCAAAATATCTCTACTGTTTCCAGGGCAACCTGTACTAACCTGGTTTAACTGTGAAGTATAGGTCTTTCTGTTATGTCAAAATATCTCTACTGTTTCCAGGGCAACCTGTACTAACCTGGTTTAACTGTGAAGTATAGGTCTTTCTGTTATGTCAAAATATCTCTACTGTTTCCAGGGCAACCTGTACTAACCTGGTTTAACTGTAAAGTACATACTGAACCAGTTAAGTACATACTGAACCAGTTAAGTACATACTGAACCAGTTAAGTACATACTGAACCAGTTAAGTACATACTGAACCAGTTAAGTACATACTGAACCAGTTAAGTACATACTGAACCAGTTAAGTACATACTGAACCAGTTAAGTACATACTGAACCAGTTAAGTACATACTGAACCAGTTAAGTACATACTGAACCAGTTAAGTACATACTGAACCAGTTAAGTACATACTGAACCAGTTAAGTACATACTGAACCAGTTAAGTACATACTGAACCAGTTAAGTACATACTGAACCAGTTAAGTACATACTGAACCTCATATTTGATTATTTTGAAAGTATTGAATTGTAATGGACTGGATATCGAGAAGGTTCAACAATAAAACATATTAACATTTGTAATATCACTCTTTGTTTGAAGGTATGATCCCACAACTGGCCTCATTTCCTGCCTGACATTGTTATGGACAAAAACAACATGAGTAAGAACAGAAATAAAGGGGAAAAAGACAATAAAGCAGAAAGAGTATTCTCTCCCAGGGATCAGTGGCCTCATACCATAAAGCCAGAGTAGTCTCTCCCAGGGATCAGTGGCCTCATACCATAAAGCCAGAGTATTCTCTCCCAGGGAACAGTGGCCTCATACCATAAAGCCAGAGTATTCTCTCCCAGGGATCAGTGGCCTCATACCATAAAGCCAGAGTATTCTCTCCCAGGGATCAGTGGCCTCATACCATAAAGCCAGAGTATTCTCTCCCAGGGAACAGCGGCCTTATGCCATAAAGCCAGAGTATTCTCTCCCAGGGATCAGTGGCCTCATACCATAAAGCCAGAGTATTCTCTCCCAGGGATCAGTGGCCTCATACCATAAAGCCAGAGTATTCTCTCCCAGGGATCAGTGGCCTCATACCATAAAGCCAGAGTATTCTCTCCCAGGGATCAGTGGCCTCATACCATAAAGCCAGATTATTCTCTCCCAGGGATCAGTGGCCTCATACCATAAAGCCAGATTATTCTCTCCCAGGGATCAGTGGCCTCATACCATAAAGCCAGAGTATTCTCTCCCAGGGATCAGTGGCCTCATACCATAAAGCCAGAGTATTCTCTCCAGGGATCAGTGGCCTCATACCATAAAGCCAGAGTATTCTCTCCCAGGGATCAGTGGCCTCATACCATAAAGCCAGAGTATTCTCTCCCAGGGAACAGTGGCCTCATACCATAAAGCCAGAGTATTCTCTCCCAGGGATCAGTGGCCTCATACCATAAAGCCAGATTATTCTCTCCCAGGGATCAGTGGCCTCATACCATAAAGCCAGAGTATTCTCTCCCAGGGATCAGTGGCCTCATACCATAAAGCCAGATTATTCTCTCCCAGGGATCAGTGGCCTCATACCATAAAGCCAGAGTATTCTCTCCCAGGGATCAGTGGCCTCATACCATAAAGCCAGAGTATTCTCTCCAGGGATCAGTGGCCTCATACCATAAAGCCAGAGTATTCTCTCCCAGGGATCAGTGGCCTCATACCATAAAGCCAGAGTATTCTCTCCCAGGGAACAGTGGCCTCATACCATAAAGCCAGAGTATTCTCTCCCAGGGATCAGTGGCCTCATACCATAAAGCCAGATTATTCTCTCCCAGGGATCAGTGGCCTCATACCATAAAGCCAGAGTATTCTCTCCCAGGGATCAGTGGCCTCATACCATAAAGCCAGAGTATTCTCTCCCAGGGATCAGTGGCCTCATACCATAAAGCCAGAGTATTCTCTCCCAGGGATCAGTGGCCTCATACCATAAAGCCAGAGTATTCTCTCCCAGGGATCAGTGGCCTCATACCATAAAGCCAGAGTATTCTCTCCCAGGGATCAGTGGCCTCATACCATAAAGCCAGAGTATTCTCTCCCAGGGATCAGTGGCCTCATACCATAAAGCCAGAGTATTCTCTCCCAGGGATCAGTGGCCTCATACCATAAAGCCAGAGTATTCTCTCCCAGGGATCAGTGGCCTCATACCATAAAGCCAGAGTATTCTCTCCCAGGGAACAGTGGCCTCATACCATAAAGCCAGAGTATTCTCTCCCAGGGATCAGTGGCCTCATACCATAAAGCCAGATTATTCTCTCCCAGGGATCAGTGGCCTCATACCATAAAGCCAGAGTATTCTCTCCCAGGGATCAGTGGCCTCATACCATAAAGCCAGAGTATTCTCTCCCAGGGATCAGTGGCCTCATACCATAAAGCCAGAGTATTCTCTCCCAGGGATCAGTGGCCTCATACCATAAAGCCAGAGTATTCTCTCCCAGGGATCAGTGGCCTCATACCATAAAGCCAGAGTATTCTCTCCCAGGGATCAGTGGCCTCATACCATAAAGCCAGAGTATTCTCTCCCAGGGATCAGTGGCCTCATACCATAAAGCCAGAGTATTCTCTCCCAGGGATCAGTGGCCTCATACCATAAAGCCAGAGTATTCTCTCCCAGGGATCAGTGGCCTCATACCATAAAGCCAGAGTATTCTCTCCCAGGGATCAGTGGCCTCATACCATTAAGCCAGAGTATTCTCTCCCAGGATCAGTGGCCTCATACCATAAAGCCAGAGTATTCTCTCCCAGGATCAGTGGCCTCATACCATAAAGCCAGAGTATTCTCTCCCAGGGATCAGTGGCCTCATACCATAAAGCCAGAGTATTCTCTCCCAGGGATCAGTGGCCTCATACCATAAAGCCAGAGTATTCTCTCCCAGGGATCAGTGGCCTCATACCATTAAGCCAGAGTATTCTCTCCCAGGGATCAGTGGCCTCATACCATAAAGCCAGAGTTTTCTCTCCCAGGGATCAGTGGCCTCATACCATAAAGCCAGAGTATTCTCTCCCAGGGATCAGTGGCCTCATACCATAAAGCCAGAGTATTCTCTCCCAGGGATCAGTGGCCTCATACCATAAAGCCAGAGTATTCTCTCCCAGGGATCAGTGGCCTCATACCATAAAGCCAGAGTATTCTCTCCCAGGGATCAGTGGCCTCATACCATTAAGCCAGAGTATTCTCTCCCAGGATCAGTGGCCTCATACCATAAAGCCAGAGTATTCTCTCCCAGGATCAGTGGCCTCATACCATAAAGCCAGAGTATTCTCTCCCAGGGATCAGTGGCCTCATACCATAAAGCCAGAGTATTCTCTCCCAGGGATCAGTGGCCTCATACCATAAAGCCAGAGTATTCTCTCCCAGGGATCAGTGGCCTCATACCATTAAGCCAGAGTATTCTCTCCCAGGGATCAGTGGCCTCATACCATAAAGCCAGAGTTTTCTCTCCCAGGGATCAGTGGCCTCATACCATAAAGCCAGAGTATTCTCTCCCAGGGATCAGTGGCCTCATACCATAAAGCCAGAGTATTCTCTCCCAGGAACAGTGGCCTCATACCATAAAGCCAGAGTATTCTCTCCCAGGAACCGTGGCCTTATGCCATAAAGCCAGAGTATTCTCTCCCAGGGAACAGCGGCCTTATGCCATAAAGCCAGAGTATTCTCTCCCAGGGAACAGCGGCCTTGTGCCATAAAGCCAGAGTATTCTCTCCCAGGGAACAGCGGCCTTATGCCATAAAGCCAGAGTATTCTCTCCCAGGGAACAGCGGCCTTGTGCCATTAAGCCAGAGTATTCTCTCCCAGGGATCAGTGGCCTGATGCCATAAAGCCAGAGTATTCTCTCCCAGGGATCAGTGGCCTCATACCATAAAGCCAGAGTATTCTCTCCCAGGAACAGTGGCCTCATACCATAAAGCCAGAGTATTCTCTCCCAGGGAACAGCAGCCTTGTGCCATGAAGCCAGAGTATTCTCTCCCAGGGAACAGCGGCCTTATGCCATAAAGCCAGAGTATTCTCTCCCAGGGAACAGCGGCCTTGTGCCATAAAGCCAGAGTATTCTCTTCCAGGGAACAGCGGCCTTATGCCATAAAGCCAGAGTATTCTCTCCCAGGGAACAGCGGCCTTGTGCCATTAAGCCAGAGTATTCTCTCCCAGGGAACAGCGGCCTTATGCCATAAAGCCAGAGTATTCTCTCCCAGGGAACAGCGGCCTTGTGCCATTAAGCCAGAGTATTCTCTCCCAGGGATCAGTGGCCTTATGCCATAAAGCCAGAGTATTCTCTCCCAGGGAACAGCGGCCTTGTGCCATAAAGCCAGAGTATTCTCTTCCAGGGAACAGCGGCCTTATGCCATAAAGCCAGAGTATTCTCTCCCAGGGAACAGCGGCCTTGTGCCATTAAGCCAGAGTATTCTCTCCCAGGGAACAGCGGCCTTATGCCATAAAGCCAGAGTATTCTCTCCCAGGGAACAGCGGCCTTGTGCCATAAAGCCAGAGTATTCTCTCCCAGGGAACAGCGGCCTTATGCCATTAAGCCAGAGTGTTCTCTCCCAGGAACAGTGGCCTTATGCCATTAAGCCAGAGTGTTCTCTCCCAGGGAACAGCGGCCTTATGCCATAAAGCCAGAGTATTCTCTCCCAGGGAACAGCGGCCTTGTGCCATTAAGCCAGAGTATTCTCTCCCAGGGATCAGTGGCCTTATGCCATAAAGCCAGAGTATTCTCTCCCAGGGAACAGCGGCCTTGTGCCATAAAGCCAGAGTATTCTCTCCCAGGGAACAGCGGCCTTATGCCATTAAGCCAGAGTGTTCTCTCCCAGGAACAGTGGCCTTATGCCATTAAGCCAGAGTGTTCTCTCCCAGGGAACAGCGGCCTTATGCCATTAAGCCAGAGTATTCTCTCCCAGGAACAGTGGCCTTATGCCATAAAGCCAGAGTATTCTCTCCCAGGGAACAGCGGCCTCATACCATGAAGCCAGAGTATTCTCTCCCAGGAACAGTGGCCTTGTGCCATGAAGCCAGAGTATTCTCTCTCTAGTAATTATGGACAACGATGCCACTGTAATTCTTCCAGAATGAAGATCAAGGTCTTCATTAGAAACCACCTGCCAACTGACACTGTTGTTGAATCCAAAGCCCAATTATTTCAGAGCTGGACTCTGAGTATTTGGTGACCATACCACCACCAGCCCACTGTTTATTCTGGACAGTGATGTGACAATATTGAGGGAAAGTTGCGGTTTTATAAACGTTAGTAATGTGAATAGTCAAATTCAGTTGATATCAGATGAGAAAATAATACAGTGAAAAAATACTGTAACTGTCTGTGGAAAAGTTTGAAAAGTCCACTGGTTTTATCTAAAGGTACAGGGGAACATTATACCTTGATATAAAGGTACAGGGGAACATTATACCTTGATATAAAGGTACAGGGGAACATTATACCTTGATATAAAGGTACAGGGGAACATTATACCTTGATATAAAGGTACAGGGGAACATTATACCTTGATATAAAGGTACAGGGGAACATTATACCTTGATATAAAGGTACAGGGGAACATTATACCTTGATATAAAGGTACAGGGGAACATTATACCTTGATATAAAGGTACAGGGGAACATTATACCTTGATATAAAGGTACAGGGGAACATTATACCTTGATATAAAGGTACAGGGGAACATTATACCTTGATATAAAGGTACAGGGGAACATTATACCTTGATATAAAGGTACAGGGGAACATTATATCTTGATATAAAGGTACAGGGGAACATTATACCTTGATATAAAGGTACAGGGGAACATTATATCTTGATATAAAGGTACAGGGGAACATTATACCTTGATATAAAGGTACAGGGGAACATTATACCTTGATATAAAGGTACAGGGGAACATTATACCTTGAGCTAAAGGTACAGGGGAACATTATACCTCCACATTATACCTTGATATAAAGGTACAGGGGAACATTATACCTTGAGCTAAAGGTACAGGGGAACATTAGGCTATTCTCGCTGAGCAATAGTGACATACACCATACAATACAGGGTAGACATAGCCTGTAGGCCTAGTTGTTTTATGTGATTGTTTGGGTTCACAGTGCGGACTGAACCGAGGACCCGGCCCAGGAGTACGTGTACCGGTACAGCCTGTTAAACAAGGGTGTCCTCTATCGCCTTATTTATTCCAGCAGTTGATTAAAGCTACATGGAAATAAACAATTAAAACACATTATCAAACTGATAAAACAAAAATAGCTTTTTTTTGTCTTAAAGGGGCAGTGTTGTATTTTGAAAGAGGCTTGAATAATGATGGTATAGGAATAATGATGCATTTTATTTTGTAATGTGATTTCTTGTATCAAACAACACAACATTATCAGTGAGTTAATGTGGATAAACAGGTTAATGTCAAGCCCTGTCATGGAATGTAGGCCTACATTGAACACCACACATTGTCTGCTACTGTCGGCTGAATGATCAAACAGCTATTTCCATGTTAAAATGTTATGGGATGCATTTTCTCCATGACGTCATTCACTCAGTCGATTGCATTCACTGGTCCCACTCACACAAAACTATCCTAAGCCTTGACCTCTTTCTCCCCTCTCTCTCCAGATTAAATCCTGCAACTAGTGAGGTCCAGCCGCACAACAACTTGCCCACTCGACCCCGTCCCCTCCTCCCTTCTCCAGGCCATCTCTGGAGACTTTCTCCCTTTCCTCACTTCCCTCATCAACTCATCCCTGACCACTGGCTGTGTTCCATCCTCATCAACTCATCCCTGACCACTGGCTGTATCCCCTTTCACTTCAAAATGAACCGAGACACTCCCCTCCTCAAGAAACCAACCCCTCTGATATCAAAAATCACTGACCTGCATCCCTTCTTTCTTTTCTTTTGAGAACACTTGAGCATGCTGTCTCTGATCAACTCTCTCGATATCTCTCTCTTCTTGACCTTAACCAGTCAGGCTTCAAGATGGTCACTCCACCAAGAATGCTCTCCTCTGTGTCGTGGAGGCTCTCCCCACTGCCAAAGCTGACTGTCTCCTCTGTTCTCATCCTCTGCGATCTATGGGGTGGCAGGTAGCCAAGTGGATAGAGCGTTGTGCCAGTAACCGAAAGGTTGTTGGATCGAAGTTAAAAATGTGTTGTTCTGCCTCTGAACAAGGCAGTTAACCCACTGTTCCTCGATAGGCCGTCATCGTAAATAAGAATTTGTTCTTAACTGACTTGCCTAGTTAAATAAAGGTTAAAAGCTGCCTTTGACACTATGACTCTCAGAGCTGGGCATCTCAGAACTGGGCATCTCAGGCTCTGGGCATCTCAGGCACTGGGCATCTCAGGCACTGGGCATCTCAGGCTCTGGGTGTCTCAGGCTCTGGGTGTCTCAGGCTCTGGGTGTCTCAGGCTCTGGGTGTCTCAGGCTCTGGGTGTCTCAGGCTCTGTGCACTCTTGGATTGCCTCCTTCCAGTTGATGTTGAGAGAATCTGTCTGCATGACATACTCTCACTGCTGGTGTCGCCCAGGGCTCAGTTCTAGGCCATCTACTCTTCTTTCTATACACTTGGTTCTGTCATATCCTCACATGGTCTCTATGTGGGTGACACTCTCCTTTCCCCCTTCTGACAACATCTATAGAGTAAAACCCATACCTCACAGGAAGAGGCACAGGTCCTAATCCAGGCACTTGTCATCTCTCACTGTTGGCTGGGCTCCCCGCTTCTGCCATCTAACCCCTGCAATTTATCCTTCTGGTGTTCAACCTTCCCACTTCCCACACTTCACTTGCTTCCATTTGAATACATACACTGCAAGACCATGATACTTTCCTACAGAGCAGCAAGAGGAACCTTCAGGCTATTCTCAAACCCTACTCCCCAATCCGAGTACTCCGTTCTGCAACTGTTGGTCTCTCTCTGGTCTCTCTTCCTCCCACCCCTACTCAGCCCAGTCCAAACTCTTCTCTGTCCTCACACCCCAATGATGGAACCAGTTTTCTCCTGAAGCTAGGACACCAGAGTCCCTAGCAATCTTCCCAAAAACATCTGAAACCCTATCGCTTCAAAGACTATCTCTAATAATCCCTCTGTAGTTGTCATGCATCTATCCCATTGCAGGAGAGAGATGCTAATTCCCGTGCACATGTGCAGATGATCTATTTGGGTGCTTGCAAGTGTATCTTCTCAGTGTATCTTCTCAGTGTATCTTCTCAGTGTATCTTCTCAGTGTATCTTCTCAGTGTATCTTCTCAGTAATTATTTTGCATTTTATTGCATGACATATGTATTATGTATACAGAAGCTGTTCAGCAGTCTTATGCTTGGGGGTAGAAGCTGTTCAGCAGTCTAATGGCTTGGAGGGTCGAAGCTGTTCAGCAGTCTAATGGCTTGGGGGTAGAAGCTGTTCAGCAGTCTAATGGCTTGGAGGGTCGAAGCTGTTCAGCAGTCTAATGGCTTGGAGGGTCGAAGCTGTTCAGCAGTCTAATGGCTTGGGGGTAGAAGCTGTTCAGCAGTCTTATGCTTGGGGGTAGAAGCTGTTCAGCAGTCTAATGGCTTGGAGGGTCGAAGCTGTTCAGCAGTCTTATGCTTGGGGGTAGAAGCTGTTCAGCAGTCTAATGGCTTGGGGGTAGAAGCTGTTCAGCAGTCTAATGGCTTGGGGGTAGAAGCTGTTCAGCAGTCTAATGGCTTGGGGGTAGAAGCTGTTCAGCAGTCTAATGGCTTGGGGGGTCGAAGCTGTTCAGCAGTCTAATGGCTTGGAGGTGTCGAAGCTGTTCAGCAGTCTAATGGCTTGGGGGTAGAAGCTGTTCAGCAGTCTAATGGCTTGGGGGTAGAAGCTGTTCAGCAGTCTAATGGCTTGGGGGTAGAAGCTGTTCAGCAGTCTAATGGCTTGGGGGTAGAAGCTGTTCAGCAGTCTAATGGCTTGGGGGTAGAAGCTGTTCAGCAGTCTAATGGCTTGGGGGTAGAAGCTGTTCAGCAGTCTAATGGCTTGGAGGGTCCAAGCTGTTCAGCAGTCTAATGGCTTGGGGGTAGAAGCTGTTCAGCAGTCTAATGGCTTGGGGGTAGAAGCTGTTCAGCAGTCTAATGGCTTGGGGGTAGAAGCTGTTCAGCAGTCTTATTGTCTTACAATTTTTCCTTTAGTTTATCTTCCACATTTTTCTTAGTTATTTTTACTCTGCTTTTACTTGTTGGTTAGGGGCTTGTAAGTGTTACGGTAACCTGTTGGGTTCAAATACAATTTGATTTGATTATTTTCATTCTCCCCAGTAGGTCACATTGTAAAGTGGGTTTATTTTATTTGTGGGTGTGTTGGGTTTATCAAAGATGTCTTCTATTAAAGGCTTGTCCTCATTCCTCATACAAAACAATCACCTATGTTTCCTCATGCGCGGTTCTAAGGAAATTATGATTGTGTGTGTGTGTGTGTGTGTGTGTGTGTGTGTGTATGTGTGTGTGCTCGCAGGTTTAATGTGCTTATGTGCCTCTACTGTACGTGTGTATTAAAGCAGAGTCGGCACTCAGAGTGGCACAGACAGAGAGACAGACACCATGTCTCTATCCCAGTCCACACTACTACTACTGCTGCTGGTCTCCAGCTCCTGGGCCTCCCACTTCTACGGAGGCACCATGACCTTCGACCCCAGAGGGAGCAACCCAAACGGAACCTACAGGGTAAGACCGCACTGATGGGACTTCTTCTTTTAAAGTCTGAATATCATCGTTCACTTACCAATTTTGTCAGTAAACTACCAGAATTTTGGAAACATTTAAGGATTTTCGGGAGTTTTTATAACATGTATAAAGATATAAAAATAATTAAAGATTATATTTTTAATATGAATAATGGAAACCTAAATATAAGCCATTAACTTAAGTCAAAACCATGATACATCATTACCCCACTATACCATGATACATCTATACCCCACTATACCATGATACATCATTACCCCACGATACCATGATACATCTATACCCCACTATACCATGATACATCTATACCCCACTATACCATGATACACCTATACCCCACTATACCATGATACATCTATACCCCACTATACCATGATACATCATTACCCCACTATACCATGATACATCATTACCCCACTATACCATGATACATCATTACCCCACTATACCATGATACATCATTACCCCACTAAACCATGATACATCTATACCCCACTATACCATGATACATCTATACCCCACTATACCATGATACATCATTACCCCACTATACCATGATACATCATTACCCCACTATACCATGATACATCTATACCCCACTAAACCATGATACATCATTACCCCACTATACCATGATACATCTATACCCCACTATACCATGATACATCTATACCCCACTATACCATGATACATCATTACCCCACTATACCATGATACATCATTACCCCACTATACCATGATACATCATTACCCCACTATACCGTGATACATCTATACCCCACTATACCATGATACATCTATACCCCACTATACCATGATACATCTATACCCCACTATACCGTGATACATCTATACCCCACTATACCGTGATACATCTATACCCCACGATACCATGATACATCATTACCCCACTATACCATGATACATCATTACCCCACTATATCATGATACATCATTACTCCACTATACCATGATACATCTATACCCCACTATACCATGATACATCATTACTCCACTATACCATGATACATCTATACCCCACGATACCATGATACATCATTACCCCACGATACCATGATACATCTATACCCCACGATACCATGATACATCATTACCCCACTATACCATGATACATCATTACTCCACTATACCATGATACATCTATACCCCACGATACCATGATACATCATTACCCCACTATACCGTGATACATCCATGTCTTCCTCACAGGAAAAGAAAAATGGTTGAATTGGATGTCATTTAAAATCTTACAAAAAAAAGGTTGTCAAACTATACTGAACAAAACTATAAATGCAACATGCAAAAAATGTCAAAGATTTTACTGAGTTAAAGTTCCTATAAAGAAATCAGTCAATTTAAATAAATTCATTTGGCCTTAATCTATGGATTTCACATGACTGTGAATACAGATATGTCTCTATTGGTCACAGATACATTTAAAAAAGGTTGGGGCGTGGATCAGATAACCAGTCAGTATCTGGTGTGACCACCATTTGCCTCAGGCAGCGCGACACATCTCCTTTGCATAGAGTTGATCAGGCTGTTGATTGTGGCCTGTGGAATGTTGTCCCACTCCTCTTCAATGGCTGTGCGAAGTTGCTGGATATTGGCGGCAACTGGAACACAAGTCGATCCAGAGCATCCCAAACATGCTCAACGGGGGACATGTCTGGTGAGTATGCAGACCATGGGATAACTGGGACATTTTCATCTTCCAGGAATTATGTACAGATCCTTGTCACATGGGACTGTGTATTATCATGCTGAAACATGAAGTGATGGTGGAGGAGGAATGGCACGACAATGGGCCTCAGGATCTTGTCACGGTATCTCTGTGCATTCAAATTGCCATAGAAAATAATGCAATTGTATTCATTGTCCGGGGCTTATGGCTGCCTATCCCATAACCCCACAGCCACCATGGGGCACTCTTTTCACAACATGGACATCAACAAACTGCTCGCCCACACAACGCCATATACATGGTCTGCGGTTGTGAGGCTGATTGAACGTATTGCCAAATTCTCTAAAAAAGCGTTGGAGATGGCTTAAGGTAGAGAAATTAACATTCAATTGTCTGGCAACTGCTCTGGTGGACATTCCTCAAGTAACAATGTTAATTACACGCTCCCTCAAAACATCTGTGGCATTGTGTTGTGTGACAACTGCATGATTTAGAGTGGCCATTTATTGTCCCCGGGACAAGGTGCACCTGTGTAATGATCATGCTGTTTAAATCAGCTTATTGACAGGCCACACCTGTCAGGTGGATGGATTATGTCGGCAATGGAGAAATGCTCACTAACAGGTATGCAAACAAATTTGAAAGAAATAAGAGCTTTTTCTTCTGCGTATGGAACATTTCTGGGACATTCTATTTTGGCTCATGAAACACTTTACATGTTGCGTTTATAGTTTTGTTCAGTGTATTTGATAATTTAATGAAACACTTTAAAAAATATATATATATATTTTTTTTTACCTTTAATTTAAATGATCTAAAATGAACAAATCAAATTTTCATTATCTCACATGTTGTAGCTTAGACCCTTAGTCTTACATCGTCTGAGGTCTTCGTGTTTGTGTCCGCGGTCGGTTGAGACACAGCTCTTTAATGCCGGGCGGGCGTCATATTAAATACACTAATACTGGGAATCAAATAGAAATGTCAACTGTCAAATGGTACCACAGAGACTGTTGGGAGGTCCATCAGTTGTTTTAAATTACACTGTCAATCTTTCATAGGAAACCTGTCAAAATCATAGACATACAGATAATAGAATACACTTTACCACTTAAGTTGACATTCGAAGGTGGATGGACCGGCGACCATCTTTGTGATAGTAGTTGGAAGTTAAAAATAAGTTAATTACATTGAAATGTCAATACCATCTACTGTATCTTGCCTATGCCGCTCTGTACCATCACTCATTCATATATCTTTATGTACATATTCTTTATCCCCTTATACTTGTGTCTATAAGGTAGTAGTTTTGGAATTGTTAGCTAGATTACTTGTTGGTTATTACTGCATTGTCAGAACTAGAAGCACAAGCATTTCGCTACACTTGCATTAACATCTGCTAACCATGTGTATGTGACAAATAAAATTTGATTTGATTTGGTGTACCGGCTGCATTGCAGTGGTCTGGAGGGACGGGTCCATTCTAGGAATTCCATTTCTATGATTGAAATGACAACAAACATTTTTTATTTTTGTACTTATGTAGTGTATATATATTTTTTAAATATTAATAAATATATATATTAATACATATGTATAGTTGAAGCCAGAAGTTTACATACACCTTAGCTAAATACATTTAAACAGTGTTTCACAATTCCTGACATTAAATACTAGTAATAATTCCCTGTCTTAGGTCAGTTAGGATCACCACTTTTATTTAAAAAATGTGAAATGTCAGAATAATAGTAGAGAGAATTATTAATTTCAGTTTTTATTTTTTTCATCACATTCCAAGTGGGTCAGAAGTTTACACTCAATTAGTATTTGGTAGCATTGCCTTTAAAATGGTTTAACTTGGGTCAAACGTTTCAGGTAGCCTTCCACAAGCTTCCCACAATACGCTGAGTGAATTTTGGCCCATTCCTCCTGACAGGGATGGTGTAACTGAGTCAGGTTTGTAGGCCTCCTTGCTCACACACACTTTTTCAGTTCATTGAGGTCAGGGGTTTGTGATGGCCAGTCCAATGCCTTGACTTTGTTGTCCTTAAACCATTTTGCCACAACTTTGGAAGTATGCTTGGGGTCATTGTCCATTTGGAAGACACATTTGCAACCAAGCTTTAACTTCCTGACTGATGTCTTCAGATGTTGCTTCAATATATCCACATAATTTTCCCCCTCATGATGCCATCTATTTTGTGAAGTGCACCAGTCCCTCCTGCAGCAAAGCACCCCCACAACATGATGCTGCCACCCCCGTGCTTCACGGTTGGGATGGTATTCTTCGGCATGCAAGCCTCCCCCTTTTTCCACCAAACATAACGATGGTCATTATGGCCAAACAGTTATATTTGTGTTTCATCAGACCAGAGGACATTTCTCCAAAAAGTACGATCTTTGTCCCCATGTGCTTTGGCAAACCGTAGTCTGGCTATTTTATGGTGGTTTTGGTCTTCCTTGCTGAGCGGCCTTTCAGGTTATGTCGATATAGGACTTGTTTTACTGTGGATATAGATACTTTTGTACCTGTTTCCTCCAGCATCTTCACAAGGTCCTTTGCTGTTGTCTTGAGATTGATTTGCACTTTTCGCACCAAAGTACATTCATCTCTAGGAGACAGAACGCATCTCCTTCCTGAGCGGTATGACGGCTGTGTGGTCTCATGGTGTTTATACTTGCTTACTATTGTTTGTACAGATGAACGTGGTACCTCCAGGTGTTTGGAAATTGCTCTCACGGATGAACCAGACTTGTGGAGGTCTACAATTCTTTTCTGAGGTCTTGGCTGATTTCTTTTGATTTTTCCATTCTCAGGCAAAGAGGCACTGAGTTTGAAGGTAGGCCATGAAATACATCCACAGGTGCAACTCCAATTGACTCAAATTATGTCAATTAGCCTATCAGAAGCTTCAAAAGCCATGACATAATTTTCTGGAATTTTCCAAGCTGTTTAAAGGCACAGTCAACTTAGTGTATGTAAACTTCTGACCGACTGGAATTGTGATACAGTGAATTGTAAGTGAAATAATCTGTCTGTAAACAATTGTTGGAAAAATGACTTGTGTCATGCACAAAGTAGATGTCCTAACCGACTTACCAAAACTATAGTTTGTTAACAAGACATTTGTGGCGTGGTTGAAAAACAAGTTTTAATGACTCCAACCTAAGCGTCGGTAAACTTCCCACTTCAACTGTATTGTTTTTGTGGTGTGGTTTTTATGTGTGTGTGTGTGCGCCTTTTAAATGAGCCTACCACAGTTCAAAGAGGCTGGCGCTTAGACTCTGGGGTGCGTCCCAAATGGCACCCTATTCCCTATATAGTGCACTACATTTGACCAGGGCCCTATGGGCCTGTCAAAAGTAGTGCACTATATAGAAACCCTTGGACTTTCAATCATATCTGAACACTGTTTTTTCATCTGTATTTGAATAAAAACAGTGTTTAAATTGTTGAATAAAAACAGTGTTTAAATTGTTGAATAAAAACAGTGTTTAAATTGTTGAATAAAAACAGTGTTTAAATTGTTGAATAAAAACAGTGTTTAAATTGTTGAATAAAAACTTAAACACAAACTCACTCATAAAAACTGCAGCTCTTTGGAGGTACTCTTTGATAGTTTCTCTCTGGTCATGTTAAAAATGATCAAACCTCATGTAGGCTAGCATCAAATTTAGTTGTGGATGCTGTAAATAAGTGAGGTGATATGAGCCATCCGATTTGGCCAGCGCAGTAGGCACACTCGATTTCCACAGATCTCCTGGTCCGGCTGGTATTTGCACAGTTTTGTCTTTTCAGACAAATGAAAATGGTTCAAAATTGGGAACACTTCGCCTACCCAGTGTGCTGGACTTCTGAATCAAAGGCACCAACAGACAAAAGCTCCACAGGAGAAAAAAAAGAAAATAGAAGCGCAAGCCTTTATCGTTGGCTTTTCTACAGGAATGTTTAGTGATCGACTAGTAATGCCTTGAACATCGCAATGACCGGGTTGGTGACCACTGTCGTAGCCTCTGTAACTTTCTCACTCATCATTACTCTTGATTCATTCTGGATTTTCCTTTAATCATGGCATTATCAGGATTCATTTAGAAGTGTTCAGAAAACATCTTATCTACTCACGTAGAAAGAAAATGACTCCAGTCGTTATTCACTATTCACTTCCTATTGAGCAAAACATAATCCTAAACACAACCAAAACATACTGCAAATGGATCCAACACGTTTGTAGAGTCACAAGCTTGATGTAGTCATTGAGTGCTAAGAATATGGGACTAAATACTAAACTTTTGACTACTTTAATACACTATACGTGAATTTTGTCCAAATACTTATGACATCTTCAAATGGGGGACTAGATCTATAAAGTGCTTTCATTTCTAAAAGATAACTCAAATATGTATGAAAATGAAAGCTGACATTCTGTGCTGTTGCCTCATATGAAACGTTTGCTCTCCAATGCAAAATACTGGACTATATAGCCATATTAAATATTTAAGATTCACTGTCCAAATACATACAGAGGGGGAGTGTATTGTCCAATTTCTGGTTATTGCATCCTGGTTACCAAAGTCGTTATAGTTATTGCATCCTGGTTACCAAAGTCGTTATAGTTATTGCATCCTGGTTACCAAAGTCGTTATAGTTATTGCATCCTGGTTACCAAAGTCGTTATAGTTATTGCATCCTGGTTACCAAAGTCGTTATAGTTATTGCATCCTGGTTACCAAAGTCGTTATAGTTATTGCATCCTGGTTACCAAAGTCGTTATAGTTATTGCATCCTGGTTACCAAAGTCGTTATAGGGCCGATGGGCAACATACATATCGTCCCATTTCTGGGCAAACAGTATTACTAAAAGGGTTGGAAAAAAACACATTGATGAATACACACAGTACTGTACATGATGAACAACTTACCACATACAGTAACAACAAGAGTGTTCCGTCTGTCATTCCTCTCTGTCTCTTACGTCATCACAGGATGAATGGGGGTAACTGGATGTCCACCATTAATAATGTTGTTGGTTGGAGGCTGTTGACTCATGTGAATCTCGGGGTCAGGTCTGACACAGGGAAAGTCAACCGATCTCCACAGACCACCGTCATACCTCTGATGCGGTAAATACTCGTATATACATACAGGACTACATAACCATGAGGTAAATACTACTATATACATACAGGACTACATAACCATGAGGTAAATACTACTATATACATACAGGACTACATAACCATGTAATGTCTCTGTCTCCCCCCCTCTCTCTCTGTCTCCCCCCTTTCTCTGTCTCCCCCCCTCTCTCTCTCTGTCTCCCCCTCTCTCTCTCTGTCTCCCCCTCTTTCTCTGTCTCCCCCCTCTCTCTCTCTGTCTCCCCCTCTCTCTCTGTCTCCCCCTCTTGCTCTGTCTCCCCCCTCTCTCTCTCTCTCTGTCTACCCCCCCCTCTCTCTCTCTGTCTCCCCCTCTCGCTCTGTCTCCCCCTCTCTCGCCCTTTCTTTCGCTCTCTCCTCTCACACCCCCCTTCTCTCTGTCTCTTCCTCTATCTCCCCACTCCTCTCCCTCCACCATATTTTTTCCTCTCTCTCATACCCCCTCTACCTCTGTCCCCCCTTCTCTTTCTCTCTCTCTCTCTCTCTCTCTCTCTCTCTCTCTCTCTCTCTCTCTCTCTCTCTCTCACTCTCCCTCCCCCTCTTTCCTCCCTCCCTCTCTCTCTCTCTCCCTTCCCAACCACCCCTCCCCCCCTGTCTCTCTCTCTCTCTCTCTCTCTCAGTGTCCCAGTCAATTGTCGAAGAGATGTTGTCCTTTGACCCAGATGGGGATGAGGTCAGATGCAGATATGCAGTACCAACAGATGAGTGTGTCACATCTAGTAACCTTGCCGGTGTTAACTTCACTCTGCGATGGGTTAGTATCCACATGACAGCAAAACAGATAGACAATGATGACGATAGTAAGTGAAAAGGGAATAACCAGTTAAGAATTATATTTGGTATATTTGGAGTTGATAAGTCATTGTTGATTGTTGCGTGACAATAATGTGATTTCTATAGGTTTCCAGGTTGAGCGTTCCAAGTTAGTGTATCAGTGAACACTGCCACCTAGTGGAGAGGAATAGCTAGTGGAATAAGACAGGACCTGTGGGAAGAGAAGTACAACTTGTGTTGTTTTGTCTGTCTGGCTATCTGTCACATGTGTTCGCTCAGCATGGGGATGTTTTTGTGAACCTCGCTAAAGAAAAGGAAAGTTATTTATCTGAAATGACACTGCGTAAAGGGGCGGTACGCAGTTCTAACAATAGCAAAGCCGTGACACCCGCCACTGTTTCGGTAAACAGCTGAAGGATAGGGGTCGGAGAAATGTAGCCACTCTAAAAGTCATAGACAGAGCTTCGGATGCAAGGACTCCATGATACCAAACGTATAGTTCACATTTATGTTGTTTACAAACAATAGAGTAAAACAAGTTTATATTACTGGTTCTGATGTTGAACTAAGCCCCCGAGGCATTTATAAGTTATATACTTCAAGAATCAATTGGTTTATATATTGTTTTAAAATGTATGTAAGAATTGTGTATTGCCCCTTTAATCTCCTTTAGGACTGCACCTAATTGCCCCTTTAATCTCCTTTAGGACTGCACCTCATTGCCCCTTTAATCTCCTTTAGGACTGCACCTTATTGCCCCTTTAATCTCCTTTAGGACTGCACCTAATTGCCCCTTTAATCTAGTCTCCTTTAGGACTGCACCTAATTGCCCCTTTAATCTAGTCTCCTTTAGGACTGCACCTAAGTGCCCCTTTAATCTAGTCTCCTTTAGGACTGCACCTCATTGCCCCTTTAATCTAGTCTCCTTTAGGACTGCACCTCATTGCCCCTTTAATCTAGTCTCCTTTAGGACTGCACCTCATTGCCCCTTTAATCTAGTCTCCTTTAGGACTGCACCAAATTGCCCCTTTAATCTAGTCTCCTTTAGGACTGCACCAAATTGCCCCTTTAATCTAGTCTCCTTTAGGACTGCACCTACGTGCCCCTTTAATCTAGTCTCCTTTAGGACTGCACCTAATTGCCCCTTTAATCTAGTCTCCTTTAGGACTGCACCTAATTGCCCCTTTAATCTAGTCTCCTTTAGGACTGCACCTAATTGCCCCTTTAATCTAGTCTCCTTTAGGACTGCACCTAATTGCCCCTTTAATCTAGTCTCCTTTAGGACTACACCTAATTGCCCCTTTAATCTAGTCTCCTTTAGGACTGCACCTAATTGCCCCTTTAATCTAGTCTCCTTTAGGACTGCACCTCATTGCCCCTTTAATCTAGTCTCCTTTAGGACTGCACCTAATTGCCCCTTTAATCTAGTCTCCTTTAGGACTGCACCTCATTGCCCCTTTAATCTAGTCTCCTTTAGGACTGCACCTCATTGCCCCTTTAATCTAGTCTCCTTTAGGACTGCACCTTGTCGTTTTGGAGCAACACGAATACAACTGGAACATACGCAGTTCAGATGATGATGGAGGACTTCCTCACTCAGTCCATCTCTCTCTCCTATCCGAATGGATCTCGATCTAACAGGACCTCTGGCCGTACACTCAGCAAACTGCCTGTTCAGTTTGCAATGACAGGTAAAGAAAGAAAAGGCTCCGTTTACACAGGCAGCCCAGGTGTTTTGACCAATCAGATCGGCTCTGATATATATCTGATGTGATAAGATCTGATGTGATTGGTCAAAAGGCCAATTAGTGAATTGGATGGCCATTGCATTTCATGCAGAGTAGCCAATCCTGTAGCCTGACATGTAGCCTGACATGTAGCCTGACATGTAGCCTGATCTGTAGCCTGATATGTAGCCTGACATGTAGCCTGATATGTAGTCAGTCATGTAGCTTGACATGTAGCCAGTCATATAGCCTGACATGTAGCCTGACATGTAGCCAGTCCTGTAGCCTGACATGTAGCCTGACATGTAGCCAATCCTGTAGCCTGACATGTAGCCTGAAATGTAGTCAGTCATGTAGCATAGTGGTGTGGTTCTGGGACTGATTTTTTCTGAAAAACATTAGTAACTAGTCATGTAGCCTGACTTGTAGCCTGACATGTAGTCAGTCATATAGCCTGGCATGTAGCCAGTCATATAGCCATACATGTAGCCTGACATGTAGCCTGACATGTAGTCAGTCATATAGCCTGGCATGTAGCCTGACATGTAGCCTGACATGTAGCCTGATATGTAGTCAGTCATGTAGCCTGACATGTAGCCAGTCATATAGCCAGACATGTAGCCTGACATGTAGCCTGACATGTAGCAAGTCATATAGCCTGACATGTAGCCAGTCATGTAGCCTGACATGTAGCCTGACATGTAGCCAGTCATATAGCCAGTCATATAGCCTGACATGTAGCCAGTCATGTAGCCTGACATGTAGCCTGACATGTAGCCAGTCATGTAGCCTGACATGTAGCCTGACATGTAGCCTGACATGTAGCAAGTCATATAGCCAGTCATGTAGCCTGACATGTAGCAAGTCATATAGCCAGTCATGTAGCCTGACATGTACCAATCTGGTTAGCCGATATTCCACTCCTTGTACATGTCATTGTGGAATGTTGGTTAAAGAGACTGGGTACCATGTGTTGTATCTCATTGGCTTGTCTTCCAGTCGACCCCGTGGCGCCATCCTGTACGGAGGGGGTGTACCTACCCATGTTCCTGTCTCCGACGCCAGCCCAGGGTGCACTGTTCTACGCCTCCGCAGACCATCCCCTGGACATCAGTGTCAGAGCACAGGCTACCCACTCCACGTAAGAGAGAAGCAATGCGAAACACTGCACCTGACCTGGGCTATTAGCTATTAGTTATTAGCTTAAATCACTGCTGTCAAACTCACTTCCTGGAGTGCCAGGTGGAGTGCCAGGTGTGTGTGCCAGGTGGAGTGCCAGGTGGAGTGCCAGGTGTGTGTGCCAGGTGGAGTGCCAGGTTGGTGCCAGGTGTGTGTGCCAGGTGGAGTGCCAGGTGGAGTGCCAGGTGGAGTGCCAGGTGGAGTGCCAGGTGTGTGTGCCAGGTGGAGTGCCAGGTGGAGTGCCAGGTGGAGTGCCAGATGGAGTGCCAGGTGGAGTGCCAGGTGGAGTGCCAGGTGGAGTGCCAGGTGAAGTGCCAGGTGGAGTGCCAGGTGTGTGTGCCAGGTGGAGTGCCAGGTGGAGTGCCAGGTGGAGTGCCAGGTGGAGTGCCAGGTGGAGTGCCAGGTGTGTGTGCCAGGTGGAGTGCCAGGTGGAGTGCCAGGTGGAGTGCCAGGTGGAGTGCCAGGTGGAGTGCCAGGTGTGTGTGCCAGGTGGAGTGCCAGGTGGAGTGCCAGGTGGAGTGCCAGGTGGAGTGCCAGGTGGAGTGCCAGGTGTGTGTGCCAGGTGGAGTGCCAGGTGGAGTGCCAGGTGGAGTGCCAGGTGGAGTGCCAGGTGTCTCCAGGTATTTGCTCCTCCCTTGTATTTGATTGATATATTTAGGTCATTGCTTATTAGGACCTCAACCTCACCTGGTTTTCTAGGTCTTAATTGGACACAAATTGAAATGAAATAACAGAAACCAGCTGACACGTGACCCTCCGGGAACTGAGTTTGACACCCCTGGACTGATGCATCATGACAGTCAGCGAAGCACTTTGTAAAACGATTTGTCCCCACTGGGGTGGAAAAACGGACTGTTTATCTCGACCTTAGAGTCCATGATGACGTTAGTTTACACTACAGAATACTCAGACATGTGCAAAACTGATCTGTTTCCTGTTTCCTGTTCTGGCATGTACAGTAAATGACTAATCACATTCATGTGGGTGATTAATCGGCTTTATTCATTACTTGTTGTACCTACAACGTTCAGTACATTCCACTGGGCAACATTTTCATAGTGCAACGAGATTGTGCACAGCGTAAACATTTTTTACCCATAAACCTTTTATCATATTCTGTCAACGTAATTTATTTCAAAACTTGTCAGTTAAAAAGAATGGACTATTCGTGTATTACTCAATTGACCTAACTCTAATTAATACATTGACTCCTTATAACGCACATTGTTGAAGAAAAGTTTCATATTAAATCACACTGACAGATGATAATACTGTTTATGGTCATTTTTATACTTTGCACATTGTCTTTTGCACTATGAAAATGTGTCCCATTGTCTTTTCGTCTCCCCCCGTGCATAAGGGTTTCAGAGCTGTTGATGAGTGGACCTGGCAACATCAGAGAGAACACCACTAGCCCAGGAGAGTACCTTCTAAGATGGACGCCTACTGATGATGAGGAGGGAGGGTACTATCCTGTGTGCTTCATTGCTCAGGGAGTGCTCGGCAGGTCAGCCTGCAGCTAGTTAAACTTGAAACTTAGATCACAACAGAATGTGTTCTCAAAGACATACCTGATTAAATAAAGGCAAAATTAAAAACTACAAAATCTTAAACATGAAACTTGTTTTAAACCAGACATTTCTGTAGTCTACTATTAAGCCTATTGGATATGAATACCTTTAGTTGATTGGGTAATATGATTGGAGAGCTGCAACAGCAGACAGTAACACGTTATCACTGTCTTTAAACCGCTACGTTGGTTTTAACAGTGTGGGGTTTGTTTTTATTTTATAACTCTTTATTGAAATGCTGTGTAAACAAAGATCTGTACAGCGCCACAGTTGTTCTCACTTCTGTTGATCTCAGTTCCAGGTATCACTCCGAGCTGCGCTGTGTGATCGTCAGTGTTAACTCAAGTGGTGGTAAAGTATAAATACACCACGTTCTCCGGAGATCATTCAGCCCCTTTCTGGTGTTCTGGTAGTTTCACTGCTACAGAGCGATGCTAGTTGATAAGCATGTTAGAGAGGCAAAACTCCCAATCAACCAATCAATCAACCACTCAACCAATCAATCAACCACTCAACCAATCAACCAACCACTCAACCAATCAATCAACCACTCAACCAATCAACCAATCAACCACTCAACCAATGAATCAACCACTCAACCAATCAATCAATCAACCAATCAACCAATCAATCAATCAATCAACCAATCACTCAAACAACCAATCACTCAACCAATCAACCAATCAATCAACCAATCATCAATCAACCAACCAATCAACCAATCAATTCATCAACCAATCAATCAACCACTCAACCAACCGCTCAACCAATCAACCAATCAATAAATAAATAAATCAATCAATCAATCAACCACTCAATCAGCCAATCAATCAATGAATCAACCAATCAATGAATCAACCACTCAATCAATCAATCAACCACTCAACCAACCAATCAACCAATCCATCAATCAACCAATCCATCAATCAACCACTCAACCAATCAATCAACCAATCAAACAACCACTCAACCAACCAATCAACCAATCAATCAACCACTCAACCAATCAACCAATCACTCAACCAATCAACCAATCAACCACTCAACCAATGAATCAACCACTCAACCAATCAATCAACCAATCAACCAATCAATCAATCAATCAACCAATCACTCAAACAACCAATCACTCAACCAATCAACCAATCAATCAACCAATCATCAATCAACCAACCAATCAACCAATCAATTCATCAACCAATCAATCAACCACTCAACCAACCGCTCAACCAATCAACCAATCAATAAATCAATCAATCAATCAATCAACCACTCAATCAGCCAATCAATCAATGAATCAACCAATTAATGAATCAACCACTCAATCAACCAATCAACCAACCAAACAACCAATCACTCAACCAATCAACCAATCCATCAATCCATCAATCAACCACTCAACCAATCAATCAACCAATCAATCAACCACTCAACCAACCAATCAACCAATCCATCAATCAACCAATCCATCAATCAACCACTCAACCAATCAATCAACCAATCAAACAACCACTCAACCAACCAATCAACCAATCAATCAACCACTCAACCAATCAACCAATCACTCAACCATTCAACCACTCAACCACTCAACCAACCAATCAATCAACCAACCAATCTCTGTTTGTGTGTCTTTGTGCTACAGCCATTACAACCATACCGGTTACAACTACATTTCCAACTACCACCCAACCAACTAGTGACTTCACAACATTCAGTACAAACCCAACCCCCGATCTCACAACCAACAATGTGGATAACACAACAATGAGTAATGGGCCGAGTAAGTACGGTGTTCATTTTTGTTCAAACTTTTTTTATTTTTTATTTGTGTGTGTGTGTTTATAACAGCCCATTGTGTATCCACAGGATACATTGTTGGACTGAGGATGAAACTCTCCTCTCTGACATCATTAACAGATGATGACATCAGAGGAACGGTCTTACAGAAGGTCTTTCAGATCAGACAGGTTCATCCTACTCAACTAGCATCAGATTTCACCTCAGCTCTACCTGATAATCACGTCTACCACTGTGTCTGTCTGTTCGTGTTTCCAGCTCCATGAGGAACTGATCAGACGAGGGCAGTCAGGGGACGTCACACTACGCCTGAGAGCCAGTCAAGAGATCAGCCCCTGAGGGAGTTTCTTGCACTCAATTGTCTTTTGTTCCTGGCACCGATTCTGCAGACAGTGGTTCTTCTTCTTCTGAAAAACAAGGGTTTACTTGACTGTACATGGTTGATGCATGTGCCACAGTGGAGGCTGCTGAGGGGAGGACGGCTCATAATAATGTCTGGAATGGAGTGTAATGTCTGGAATGGAGTGTAATGTCTGGAATGGAGTGTAATGTCTGGAATGGAGTGTAATGTCTGGAATGGAGTGTAATATCTGGAATGGAGTGTAATGTCTGGAATGGAGTGTAATGTCTGGAATGGAGTGTATTGTCTGGAATGGAGTGTATTGTGTGGAATGGAGTGTAATGTCTGGAAAGGAGTGTAAAAGGAGTGTAATGTCTGGAAAGGAGTGTAATGTCTGGAAAGGAGTGCAATGTCTGGAAAGGAGTGTAATGTCTGGAAAGGAGTATAATGTCTGGAATGCTGGAATGGAGTGTAATGTCTGGAAAGGAGTGTAATGTCTGGAAAGGAGTGTAATGTCTGGAATGGAGTGTAATGTCTGGAATGGAGTGTAATGTCTGGAAAGGAATGCAATGTCTGGAAAGGAGTGCAATGTCTGGAAAGGAGTGTAATGTCTGGAATGGAGTATACTGTCTGGAATGGAGTGTAATGTCTGGAATGGAGTGTAATGTCTGGAATGGAGTGTAATGTCTGGAATGGAGTGTAATGCCTGGAATGGAGTGTAATGTCTGGAATGGAGTGTAATGTCTGGAATGGAGTGTAATGTCTGGAATGGAGTGTAATGTCTGGAATGGAGTGTAATGTCTGTAATGGAGTGTAATGTCTGGAATGGAGTGTAATATCTGGAATGGAGTGTAATGTCTGGAATGGAGTGTAATGTCTGGAATGGAGTGTAATGTCTGGAATGGAGTGTATTGTCTGGAATGGAGCGTAATGTCTGGAATGGAGTGTAATGTCTGGAATGGAGTGTAATGTCTGGAAAGGAATGCAATGTCTGGAAAGGAGTGCAATGTCTGGAAAGGAGTGTAATGTCTGGAATGGAGTATACTGTCTGGAATGGAGTGTAATGTCTGGAATGGAGTGTAATGTCTGTAATGGAGTGTAATGTCTGGAATGGAGTGTAATGCCTGGAATGGAGTGTAATGTCTGGAATGGAGTGTAATGTCTGGAATGGAGTGTAATGTCTGGAATGGAGTGTATTGTCTGGAATGGAGCGTAATGTCTGGAATGGAGTGGTTCTTCTTCTTCTGAAAAACAAGGGTTTACTTGACTGTACATGGTTGATGCATGTGCCACAGTGGAGGCTGCTGAGGGGAGGACGGCTCATAATAATGTCTGGAATGGAGTGTAATGTCTGGAATGGAGTGTAATGTCTGGAATGGAGTGTAATGTCTGGAATGGAGTGTAATGTCTGGAATGGAGTGTAATGTCTGGAATGGAGTGTAATATCTGGAATGGAGTGTAATGTCTGGAATGGAGTGTAATGTCTGGAATGGAGTGTAATGTCTGGAATGGAGTGTATTGTCTGGAATGGAGTGTATTGTCTGGAATGGAGTGTAATGTCTGGAAAGGAGTGTAAAAGGAGTGTAATGTCTGGAAAGGAGTGTAATGTCTGGAAAGGAGTGCAATGTCTGGAAAGGAGTGCAATGTCTGGAAAGGAGTGTAATGTCTGGAATGGAGTATAATGTCTGGAATGCTGGAATGGAGTGTAATGTCTGGAAAGGAGTGTAATGTCTGGAAAGGAGTGTAATGTCTGGAATGGAGTGTAATGTCTGGAATGGAGTGTAATGTCTGGAAAGGAGTGCAATGTCTGGAAAGGAGTGTAATGTCTGGAATGGAGTGTAATGTCTGGAATGGAGTGTAATGTCTGGAATGGAGTGTAATGCCTGGAATGGAGTGTAATGTCTGGAATGGAGTGTAATGTCTGGAATGGAGTGTAATGTCTGGAATGGAGTGTAATGTCTGGAATGGAGTGTAATGTCTGTAATGGAGTGTAATGTCTGGAATGGAGTGTAATATCTGGAATGGAGTTTAATGTCTGGAATGGAGTGTAATGTCTGGAATGGAGTGTAATGTCTGGAATGGAGTGTATTGTCTGGAATGGAGCGTAATGTCTGGAATGGAGTGTATTGTCTGGAATGGAGTGTAATGTCTGGAAAGGAGTGTAAAAGGAGTGTAATGTCTGGAAAGGAGTGCAATGTCTGGAAAGGAGTGTAATGTCTGGAATGGAGTATAATTTCTGGAATGCTGGAATGGAGTGTAATGTCTGGAATGGAGTATAATGTCTGGAATGGAGTGTAATGTCTGGAATGGAGTATAATGTCTGGAATGGAGTGTAATGTCTGGAATGGAGTGTAATGTCTGGAATGGAGTGTAATGTCTGTAATGGAGTGTAATGTCTGGAATGGAGTGTAATATCTGGAATGGAGTGTAATGTCTGGAATGGAGTGTAATGTCTGGAATGGAGTGTAATGTCTGGAATGGAGTGTAATGTCTGGAATGGAGTGTAATGCCTGGAATGGAGTGTAATGTCTGGAATGGAGTGTAATGTCTGGAATGGAGTGTAATGTCTGGAATGGAGTGTAATGTCTGGAATGGAGTGTAATGTCTGGAATGGAGTGTAATGTCTGGAATGGAGTGTAATGCCTGGAATGGAGTGTAATGTCTGGAATGGAGTGTAATGTCTGGAATGGAGTGTATTGTCTGGAATGGAGTGAATTAAATGGTATCGTGTTTAAATGTGTTTGATACTATTCCATTCACTCCGTTTCGGCCATTATTATATGCCGTCCTCCCCTCAACAGCCTCCATTGATGTTACATACATGGTATGGTGTGAGATTTTCATTCTGGGTTGTCAAGATTTGTGTTTTTACCTACCTTAGTTGCATGCTCTGGCTGTAAGTCGCTCTTGATATCTGTTGAATGAATTTAGTTCAAATGTGTGTGTGTCTCTATAAGTAATGTTCTTCTCAGTATATATTTTGTTATGAATATGTTGTACTGAACAGAAATATAAAGGCAACATGTTTCCATACTCACAAAATGCTTGTTTTCTCACAAATTGGTTTTCTCCCTCATAAAGGTGGTGAAACTATGAGGGAATTAAGTCAAGGTCAGAGTACGACGTATCTTTAGCCACACCTTCATTTATTTAAATTCCACCGCAAACGAATAGCGAGCGACTCTATTCTCATGCTTAAATTCAAGGTCAGAGTATGTGTGGAGAGAAGAGTGCATCAACGGGAAGTACATTCCATGTACACCTAACTCGGGTCAGAATTCCAGGATACTACAAAATAGTAAGTACTATAATATAATATAATAGTACTATAATATAATAGTATTATAATATAATATAATAGACCTATAATATAATAGTACTATAATATAATAGTACTATAATATATTAGTACTATAATATAATATAATAGTACTATGATATAATAGTACTATAATATAATAGTACTATAATATAATAGTATTATAATATAATACAATAGTACTATAATATAATAGTACTATAATATAATATAACTATAATATAATAGTACTATGATATAATATAATAGTACTATAATATAATAGTACTATAATATAATATAATAGTACTATAATATAATAGTATTATAATATAATAGTACTATAATATAATAGTACTATGATATAATATAATAGTACTATAATATAATAGTACTATAATATAATAGTACTATAATATAATAGTACTATAATATAATAGTAATATAATATAATAGTACTATAATATAATAGTACTATAATATAATAGTACTATGATATAATATAATAGTACTATAATATAATATAATAGTACTATAATATAATATAATAGTACTATAATATAATATAACTATAATATTGTGTAGTATTTATGTGGGTTGTTAAGCTGTCTAAGATGCTGCCTCTGGAACATACTGTACACCACTAGGTTACAATTTGGCCCACTGCTACAACCCTCTGTAGATGGGGAGGCAGGTGGCCTAGTGGTTTAGCGTGTTGGACTGGAAGGTTGCAAGATCAAATCCTCCACCCTGACAAGGTAAAAAAAAATCTGTCGTTCTGCCCCTGAACAAGGCAGTGAACCCACTGTTCCTAGGCCGTCATATATAAATAAGAATTTGTTCTTAACTGACTTGCCTGGTAAAATAAAACAAATGTGCCCTCCTCTGTCTCTATCCCACGACAACAACGACAACAAACTGGGATGCTTTCTTTGTTTGTTTACATAATGAATCCAATCAAATCAAACGTTATTTGTCACATGCTTAGTAAACAATAGGTGTAGACTAACAGTGAAATGCTTATTTACAGGCCCTTCCCAACAACGCAGCATAAGCATGGTGTCAATAAGCGAAAATGGTTTGATCTTTTGTTTAACAAATGAAAAGACAGATCATCAAAATTCTTTGCACGTTTTATTTGTTATTTCTTGATTCTTTTTTTTCAACTTTCAACTTTCACACGGTCATATTTTACATCTTTGCAATAAAACATGAATACAATAGTTTTGCTTAGGATTTCATAGATCCAAAAATATTTGACCCTTTTTTTTTAGGGGGGGGGGGGGGGGGATACGTAAGTTGAACCTGTTGTTGTAGTATGTGTGTGAATATGTGTGTGTGTGTGAGAGAGAGAGATCGAGACGGCTTAACACACACACTAACAGTACATCTCACGCTTGACTTTCCTTCTATTCCCTTCTTCCCTCCCCCACCTCTCTCTCTCCTCCCTTCTCTCACCTCTCTCTCTCCCTCCCCCTCTCTCTCCCTCTCTCTCTCCCTCCCCCCTCTCTCTCCCTCTCTCTCTCTGGGCTACAGATTCAAGATATTGCTTACAGCTGTGAGATTGTACAACTTAATTAATTAATCACACGTGATTTCATCGTCTTTAAATACAAACATCGATGCACAAACAATCCCACAGGATAAAAAAAAAAAATTGTCCGAAAAAAACAAAACGGTCATGTGACAGGAAATAATCATCACGCTAATAAATAATGATATGTGATTGGTGGGAATACAAAAACGAAAATGTTTGACACTGAATCCATTTTTTTTGTTTATTTTTTTCTTTAAATAATTGACAAATGTGAGCGAAGGTTTCCTTTTGACGTTTTCAATCTCATTCAGTTGATTTAAACTCCCTGTCCGGTCCGTACGTCTGTCCGGTCCGTACGTCTGTCCGTCGTAGCCTGAAAGCAATATTATATGTACACAGTTGACAAAAACAATCACCAAATATACAAAGGACATCTTGTGGATATCTGGCAAAACACATCTTCATCCTCATCATCGCCTCTACCATCATCTTCACAGTCATCAACAACATTACCATCATCATCGCCTCTACCATCATCTTTACAGTCATCAACAACATTACCATCATCATCGCCTCTACCATCATCTTCACAGTCATCAACAACATTACCATCATCATCATCGTCGTCATTATTACACATTATTGTACATACAGAAAGTCATTGATAAATGAAAGGTGATTAGGCGTGGTCTGAGTGGTGACTGAAGGACTGTGATCTCTCCCTGTCTGTCAATCAGAGACAGAGAGTAGGAAACAGAACAAGTATTTACAAAAAAATCATTTTCACCCTTCTGGGATTTGAAAACAAATTCTACAAAAACTAGTAAATTAAACAAATAAAATAAATGTAAAGAAATTAAATGAAAACAAAACAAAATAATATAAACATTTTTTAAATATTAACTTACAGAAAAAATACAGATTTGGGTTTAAACCAACAATGCTTTTTTCAATGGGAAGTACTGCTTCAGACCAGTTTAAACCAGTTCAATCCAGTCTAGACCAGTTTAATACAGTCTAGACCAGTTCAATCTAGTCTAGACCAGTTCAATCCAGTCTAGACCAGTTCAATCCAGTCTAGACCAGTTCAATCCAGTCTAGACCAGTTCAATCTAGTCTAGACCAGTTCAATCTAGTCTAGACCAGTTCAATCTAGTCTAGACCAGTTCAATCCAGTTTATACCAGTTTCATCTTTCTCTGGTAGTCTGGACCACATCTCCTATCATTTAAAACCTGACTAAATAAATAAACCTGACTAAATAGACCTAAATAAACCTGACTAAATAAACCTGACTAAATAAACCTGACTAAATAGACCTAAATAAACCTGACTAAATAGACCTAAATAAACCTAACTAAATAAACCTAACTAAATAAACTTAAACCAAATAAACCTAACTTAATAACTAAAGCAACTAAACAAATAGTACTAATTGTTATTTAGTCCTGTGAAGCGATAAGCGTTTTGACCAGTGACTGTTCTCACATGTTATAAGTCCTACAGGTTCCGACCCAGTCAACGTCTAGTAGTAGATTGGATCTTCTTCTTATTTGATCATAGTGTATTGTTATTAGGGATCCTTCGGGGTGTCGTGTGGCTGCAGTAAAAGGGTTGTAAATGGCAGCGCACGTGAGCGTGCACGTACACACAAATGGAAGATGTCTTACAGTAGCTGGGCTCTCTTCCTTTTCAAGTGACATCATCACAGGAAGTTCGAAGGGTTTTCCGTTCCTTTTTATCCTCTTGCTTCATGGTCGTACAGCGTGACCTTTAAACTCGCCTCCTCTCTTCCAATTTCTTCTATTTAAGTCCTCCTCCTTCCCTCTCTCTTTTTCATCCTCTCCTCCCCCTCTTCATCATCATCTTCATTCTCCTCATCATCCTCCTCTTCATACCCCTCTCCTCCTCTTCCTCCTCCTCTCTTCCTCTTCATCCTCGTCTCCTTCATCCTCCTCTTCATCCTCGTCTCCTTCTCCTCCTCCTCTTCATCCTCCTCTCCTCCTCTTCATCCTCCTCTCCTCCTCTTCATCCTCGTCTCCTTCTCCTCTTCATCCTCCGCTCCTCATCTCCATCCTCCTCTCCTCCTCTTCATCCTCCTCTCCTCTTCATCCTCTTCATCCTCCTCTCCTCCTCCTCGTCTTCATCCTCCTCTTCCTCCTCCTCTCCTCAGTACCTGTTCTGGTGTTCGTAGTGCCAGCGGTTGAAGTCGATGTTGAAAGCTACGATGCTGCCAGACGCCATGCCAGTGATCAGAGTCCTGCAGACGGAGAGAGAACATCAGAAAGACCGTTATTTACACTGAGCTCCTTCCATGACAGACTGACCAGGTGAATCAGATGTGAAACCTATGATCTCCTATTGATGTCACCTGTTTAAATCCACACCCTCCCTCCCGGCCTACCCACCTCCCCTCCCCACACACCTCCCCTCCCCACACACCCTCCCTCCCGGCCTACCCACCTCCCCTCCCCACACACCCTCCCTCCCGGCCTACCCACCTCCCCTCCCCACACACCCTCCCGGCCTACACACCTCCCCTCCCCACACACCTCCCCTCCCCACACACCCTCCCTCCCGGCCTACCCACCTCCCTTCCCCTCCCCCCACACCCTCCCTCCCGGCCTACCCACCTCCCTTCCCCTCTCCCCACACACCCTCCCTCCCGTCCTACCCACCTCCCCTCTCCACACACCCTCCCTCCCGGTCTACCCACCTCCTCTCCCCACACACCCTCCCTCTCGGTCTACCCACCTCCCCTCCCCACCTCCCCTCCCCACACACCCTCCCTCCCGTCCTACCCACCTCCCCTCCCCTCCCCACACACCCTCCCTCCCGGTCTACCCACCTCCCCTCCCCACACACCCTCCCTCCCGGCCTACACACCTCTGGTCGTGAGAGAGGTCCATGGCGCGGATGCCAGCGTCACAGCCTGGGTAGATGTAGAGCTGTTTGAAGTCGCAGGCCTGCCACACCTCCACCACCCCGTTGTCTCCTCCTGTCACCAGGTTCTGACCGTCACTACTCAACAGGATCGCCTGGCGGTGGTTGGGGGGAGGAAGACGACGGAGGAAGAGGGAAAGAATGTGGAGAGGGGAGAGAAAGCGAGGTATAAACCAGCAGCAAACATGGCTTAGTGTGTGTGTATATATGAGTGTGTGTGTGTGTATATGTGTGTGTGTGTATATATGTGTGTGTGTGTGTATGTATTTGTGTGTGTGTGTGTGTATGTATGCGTGTGTGTGTGTGTGTGTATGTATGTGTGTATGTGTGTGTGTGTGTGTGTGTGTGTGTGTGTGTGTGTATGTATGTGTGTGTGTGTGTATGTGTGTGTGTATGTATGTGTGTGTGTGTGTATGTGTGTGTGTATGTATGTGTGTGTGTGTGTATGTGTGTGTGTGTGTATGTGTGTGTGTGTATGTGTGTGTGTATGTATGTGTGTGTGTGTGTATGTGTGTGTGTGTGTGTATGTGTGTGTGTGTGTGTATGTGTGTGTGTGTGTGTGTATGTGTGTGTGTGTGTATGTGTGTGTGTGTGTATGTGTGTGTGTGTGTGTGTGTGTGTGTGTGTGTGTGTGTGTGTGTGTGTGTGTGTGTGTGTGTGTGTGTGTGTGTGTGTGTATGTATGTGTGTGTGTATGTATGTGTGTGTGTATATAATATCTAATAGTGATGTAATATAAACCCGGTATCCGTGGTCGTACCCGTGTAGAGTCGTTGACCTCCATCTGAGCCAGTAGTTTCCCGTTGATGTGTGTGTGTGTGTGTGTGTGTGTATGTATGTGTATGTGTGTGTGTGTGTGTGTGTGTGTGTGTATGTGTGTGTGTATATAATATCTAATAGTGATGTAATATAAACCCGGTATCCGTGGTCGTACCCGTGTAGAGTCGTTGACCTCCATCTGGGCCAGTAGTTTCCCGTTGATGTGTGTGTGTGTGTGTGTGTGTGTATGTATGATATATATACTGTATCCGTGGTCGTACCCGTGTAGAGTCGTTGACCTCCATCTGAGCCAGTAGTTTCCCATTAATGCTGAAGTTACAGAAACGTCCTCTTTCATAACAGATGATACAGTGGCCCTCGCTGGACACAGAGATGAGGCGGGGCCTCAGGCACAACTCTGGGCCCTCCAGGGCCCGCAGCAGATCCCCTGTTATAGTATGGACCAGACATGGACCCTCTGGAGAGAGAAAGAGAGATTTGGAAACACACACACATACACACACACACACACACACACATACACACACACACACACACACACACACACACACACACACACACACACACACACACACACACACACACACACACACACACACACACACACACACACACACACACACACACACACACACACACTGACCTTTGGCCCCACTGATGACCAGTCCCAGCTCAGCGCAGACGGACACACACACCACCTCATGGTCGTGACCCGTCAGCACAGCTCTAGGAGCAGGGTAGTCACCTAGGGAACACACAGATCAGTTGCAGAGCAGGAAGAGTACGAAGTTCAACACGAGGTAGAACTACCTTAAACTGGTACTAGACCAAGCATCTTGACTGGTACAGAGCCACATAACAAACACATAGCACCGCCCCAGTCCTAGACCAAGCATCTTGACTGGTACAGAGCCACATAACAAACACATAGCACCGCCCCAGTCCTAGACCAAACATCTTGACTGGTACAGAGCCACATAACAAACACA
>NC_034202.2:38620218-38627245 GCF_002021735.2 Oncorhynchus kisutch | reverse complement strand
AGAGAGAGAGAGAGAGAGAGTTTGAACCACTCTCAAATTCAGATGCAAAGACCATTGATGACATCACCATTATAGTTGGAACCACTCTCAAATTCAGATGCAAAGACCATTGATGACATCACCATTATAGTTATACACAATACCCCATCATGACATCACAATACCCCATAATGACATCACAATACCCCATAATAGCATCACAATACCCCATAATGACATCACAATACCCCATAATGACATCACAATACCCCATAATGACATCACAGTACCCCATAATGACATCACAATACCCCATAATAGCATCACAATACCCCATAATGACATCACAATACCCCATAATGACATCACAATACCCCATAATGACATCACAATACCCCATAATGACATCACAATACCCCATCATGACATCGCAATACCCCATAAGGACATCACAATACCCCATCATGACATCACAATACCCCATAATGACATCACAATACCCCATCATGACATCACAATACCCCATAATAGCATCACAATACCCCATAATGACATCACAATACCCCATAATGACATCACAATACCACATAATGACAAAGCAAAAACAGTTTTTTAGAAATTCTTGCAAATTTATTACAAATAAAAAACTGAAATATGACATTTACATAAGTATTCAGACCCTTTACTCAGTACTTTGTTGAAGCGCATTTGGCAGCAATTACAACCTCGAGTCTTCTTGGGTTTGACTCTACAGCTTGGCGCACCTGTATTTGGGGAGTTTCTCCCATTCTTCTCTGCAGATCATCTCAAACTCTGTCAGGTTTGATGGGGAGCGTCGCTGCACAGCTATTTTCAGGTCTATCTAGAGATGTTTGATCAGGTTCAAGTCCGGGCTCTGGCTGGTCCAGTCAAGGACATTCAGAGACTTGTCACAAAGCCACTCCTGTGTTGTCTTGGCTGTGTGCTTAGGGTTGTTGTCCTGCTGGTAAAGGTAAACATTTGCCCCAGTCTGAGGTCCTGAGCGCTCTGGAGCAGGTTTTCATCAAGGATCTCTCAGTACTTTGCTACGTTCATCTATCCCTTGATCCTGACTAGTCTCCCAGTCCCTGCCGCTGAAAAACATCCCCACAACATGATGCCGCCACCACCATGCTTCACCATAGGGATGGTGCAAGGTTTCCTCCAGACGTGACGCTTGGCATTCAGGGCAAAGAGTTCAATCTTGGTTTCATCAGACCAGAGAATCTTGTTTCTCATAATCTGAGAATCCTTTAGGTGCCTTTTGGCAAGCTCCAAGGAGGCTGTCATGTGCTTTTTCCTGAGGAGTGGCATCCATCTGGCCACTCTACCACAAAGGCCTGATTGGTGGAGTGCTGCAGAGATAATGTCCTTTTGGAAGGTTCTCCCAACTCTTGAGCTCTGTCAAAGTGACCATCGGGTTCTTGGTCACCTCCCTGACCAAGGCCCTTCTCCCCCGATAGCTCAGTTTTGCCGAGCAGTGAGCTCTAGGAAGAGTCTTGTTGATTATAAACCATGTTCTTGGGGACCTTCAATGCTGCAGAAATGTGTTGGTACCCTTCTCCAGATCTGAGCCTTCTCCAGATCTCTACCCTTCTCCAGATCAGATCAGAGCCTCGACACAATCCTGCCTCAGAGCACTACGGACAATTCCTTCAACCTCATGGCTTGGTTTTTGCTCTGACATGTACTGTCAACTGTGGGACCTTTTATATAGACAGGTGTGTGCCTTTCCAAATCATGTCACATCAATTGAATTTTCCACAGGTGGACTCCAATCAAGATGTAGAAACATCTCAAGGATGATCAATGGAAACAGGATGCACCTGAGCTCAATTTCAAGTCTCATAGCAAAGGGTCTGAATACTTATGTAAATAAGGCATCTGTTTGAAAGAGTATTAAGAGTAACTATTACTTATGTAAATAAGATATCTGTACGAAAGAGTATTAAGAGTAAGGGGTGGTCAGACGAGTGTTCAGAGAGGTGTATAGGAGTTTCCATCGGTGCCACGACGGTGGAGAGTCCAGACCAGGTTTCCACCGTGCGCATTCCCCCAGAATATGCCGATTTGGCTATCGCCTTTAGTAAGAAGAGGGCGACCAAATTACCACCTCATCGACGGTGGGATTGCGTGATAAACCTCCAGGAGAACGCTGCACTTCCCCGGAGTCATGTGTACCCGCTGTCACAGGAGGAGACGGTGGCTATGGAAACATATGTCACGGAAGCTCTGAGACAGGGGTACATTCGGCCCTCCATGTCACCCGTCTCCTCGAGTTTTTTTTTTGTGAGGAAAAAGGAGGGAGGTCTGCGTCCGTGCATTGATTATCGAGGTCTCAATTCGATCACAGTGGGTTTTAGTTATCCGCTACCTCTCATCGCTACGGCGGTGGAATCATTCCACGGAGCGCGTTTCTTCACAAAACTGGACCTCAGGAGCGCGTATAATCTGGTGCGTATTCCGGGAGGAGACGAGTGGAAAACAGCGTTTAGTACCACATCAGGCCACTATGAGTACCTCGTCATGCCGTATGGGTTGATGAATGCTCCAGCCGTCTTCCAATCCTTTGTAGATGAGATTCTCAGGGACTTGCACAGGCAGGGTGTGGTAGTGTATATCGATGACATCTTGATTTATTCTGCCACACGCGCCGCGCATGTTTCCCTGGTGCGCAGGGTTCTTGGGCGACTGCTGGAGCATGACCTATACGTCAAGGCTGAGAAATGTGTGTTCTCCAAACCAGCCGTTTCCTTCCTGGGTTATCGCATTTCCAGCTCGGGGATGATGATGGAGTGTGACCGCGTTAACGCCGTGCGTAATTGGCCGACTCCGACCACGGTAAAGGAGGTGCAGCGATTTTTAGGGTTTGCCAATTACTACCGGAGGTTTATCCGGGGTTTTGGCCAAGTAGCGGCGCCCATTACCTCACTGGTAAAGGGGGGGCCGGTGCGTCTGCAGTGGTCAGCAGAGGCTGATGAAGCCTTCAACCAGTTGAAGGCACTGTTCACTGGGGCTCCCGTGTTGGCGCATCCGGACCCTTCGTTAGCATTCATAGTGGAGGTGGATGCGTCCGAGGCTGGGGTTGGAGCCGTGCTGTCTCAGCGCTCGGGTACGCCACCGAAGCTCCGTCCCTGCGCTTTCTTTTCTAAGAAGCTGGGTCCGGCGGAGCGGAACTATGATGTGGGGGACCGGGAGTTACTAGCTATGGTAAAAGCCCTGAAGGTGTGGAGACACTGGCTAGAGGGGGCTAAACACCCTTTTCTCATCTGGACTGACCACCGTAATCTGGAGTATATTCGAGCAGCGAGGAGACTGAATCCGCGTCAGGCTAGGTGGGCCATGTTCTTTACACGTTTTAGATTTACGATCTCTTACAGATCAGGTTCCCTCAACACTAAGGCCGACGCGCTGTCCCGTCTCTATGACACCGGGGACCGGGCCATCGAACCCACTCCCATCCTTCCAGCCTCTCGGCTGGTGGCCCCAGTGGTATGGGAGGTGGACGCGGACATCGAGCGAGCGTTGAGGGTTGAACCTGCGCCTACACAGTGTCCGACTGGTAGAAGTTACGTACCGCTTGGTGTCCGTGATAAGTTGATTCGGTGGGCCCACACACTACCGTCTGCGGGTCATCCGGGGATTGATAGGACGGTGCGGGGTCTTAGGGGGAAATACTGGTGGCCCACTTTAGCTAGGGATGTGAGGCTCTATGTCTCTTCCTGTTCGGTATGCGCCCAGAGTAAGGCTCCTAGGCACCTTCCTCGAGGGAAGTTAGAGCACCTCCCGGTTCCACAACGGCCATGGTCCCATCTCTCGGTAGATTTCCTTACTGATCTTCCCCCATCTCAGGGGAACACTACCGTTCTGGTCGTTGTGGATCGGTTTTCTAAGTCCTGCCGTCTCCTCCCATTGCCTGGTCTCCCTACGGCCCTACAGACTGCAGAGGCTCTATTTACCCACGTCTTCCGGCACTATGGGGTTCCAGAGGATATCGTCTCCGATCGGGGTCCCGAGTTCACGTCTCGGGTTTGGAAGGCGTTTATGGAGCGTCTGGGGATCTCGGTCAGCCTTACCTCTGGTTATCACCCCGAAAGTAATGGGCAGGTGGAGAGAGTAAACCAGGAAGTGGGCAGGTTTCTGAGGTCGTATTGCCAGGACCGGCCAGGAGAATGGGCGAGGTACGTCCCGTGGGCAGAGTTGGCCCAGAACTCTCTTCGACATTCGTCCACGAATATGTCGCCATTCGAATGCGTACTGGGCTACCAGCCGGTCCTGGCTCCGTGGCATCAGAGTCAGACCGAGGCTCCTGCGGTGGAGGAGTGGGTACAGCGCTCTAGAGAGACCTGGCGGGCAGTCCAGGATTCTCTCAGGCAGGCCAGTGAACGGCAGAAGAGAGACGCTGACCGCCACCGCAGCGAGGCCCCGGTGTTCGCACCAGGGGACAGGGTCTGGCTCTCGACCCGAAACCTGCCCCTCCGCCTGCCCTGCCGGAAGCTGGGGCCGCAGTGTGTGGGGCCATTTAAAGTCCTGAGGAGGATAAACGAGGTGTGTTATAGATTGCAACTTCCCTCTTATTATCGTATTAACCCCTCGTTTCATGTGTCTCTCCTCAGGCCGGTGGTAGCTGGTCCCCTACAAGACAGTGAGGTACCGGAGGTCCCTCCACCCCCTCTGGACATCGAGGGGTCCCCGGCGTACACAGTACGAGCTATTCTGGACTCGAGACGCCGGGTGAGGGGCCTGCAGTACCTCGTGGACTGGGAGGGGTACGGTCCGGAGGAGAGGTGCTGGGTACCGGGGAGGGACATTTTAGATCCTTCCCTCTTGAGGGATTTCCATCGCCTCCACCCGGATCGCCCTGCGCCTCGTCCTCCGGGTCGTCCTCGAGGCCGGGGTCGGCGCGCTGCGGGAGCCGCGCGTCGGGGGGGGGGGGGTGGGGTACTGTCACGAACCTTGCCGAAGACGGTGCCTCTTCCTGTTCGGGCGGTGCTCGGCGGTCGTCGTCGCCGGCCTATTAGCTGCCATCGATTTCCTTTCCGTTTGTTTTTGGTTATTGGGTAATTGGGTACACCTGTTTTGTATTAGGTTTGTTTGTATGGTATTTAAGGGCTCTAGGCCTGCTGGGTATTTTGTGCGGGCTTGTTTGTGTTACTCAGTGTTTGATGGTGTGAGTTAATTGTACATTTATTCTCCGGACTTTTTTGTCCTGTTGTTTGGACCGGCAACCTAGTTTGGACCGGCGTGACTGTTTTGTTGCACTGGGGAATAAATTTGAAGGAAAGACTGAACCCTGCTCTCTGCGCCTGATTCCACCCACCACCACTCCTAATTGATCGTAACAGTAACTATTACTTATGTAAATAAGATATCTGTACGAAAGAGTATTAAGAGTAATTATTACTTATGTAAATAAGGTACTTCTGTTTTTTTATATTTAACACATTTACAAAAATGTCTAAAAACCTATTTTCACTATGTCATTATGAGGTACTGTGTGTAGATTGATGGGGTAAATGTTTTTATTTAATACATTTTAGAATAAGGCTGTAACGTAACAAAATGTGGAAAAAGTCAAGGGTTCTGAATTACTTTCCGAATGCACTGTACATCATTCAAGTCCAAATATGGATGTAGCAACTAAGGATTCTAAGTTTCTAAGCAACTAAGGTTTCTAACTAAGGATTCTAACTAAGGATTCTAACTAAGGATTCTAACTAAGGATTCTAACTAAGGATTCCAACTAAGGATTCTAACTAAGGATTCTAACTAAGGATTCTAAGGATTCTAACTAAGGATTCCAACTAAGGATTCTAACTAAAGATTCTAACTAAGGATTCTAACTAAGGATTCTAACTAAGGATTCTAACTAAGGATTCTAACTAAGGATTCTCTAAAGTCCAGCCTGTATAGTAACTCTTCTAACAAATGTGTATCATCAACATGTTGTAACATAGTGACGTTGTGTCATCACATCCCGTCATCAATGCCCTGTGACCGTTGTTGTGTCGTCATGGCGAGAGCCAGGTGACCTACCTCCCGCTGTGCGGGGTCAGCGATGGTATCCAAAGTGACGGAGCCCTCGTAGGACAGGAAATGGAAGACATTGAGAGCTCGTACAGCCTCGGGCCCTCGCTGCTTATAACCAAATATCAGATCTATCCACTGGTGCAGCTGGCACGACACAAACTCACTCTCCAACGCCTAGACAGAGGGAGGGATGGAGGCAGAGAGGGGGAGGGAGGGATGGAGGGAGGGGGAGAGAAGGGGAGGGAGGTAGGGAGGGATGGAGGCAGGGAGTGGGAGAGAGCGAGGGATAGAGGTAGGGAGGAGGGAGGGAGGATGGAAGTAGGAGGGAGGGAGGGAGGCAGGGAGGGAGGGAGGGGGAGGGATGGAGGTAGGGAGGAGGGAGGCAGGGAGGGGGAGAGAGCGATGGATAGAGGTAGGGAGGAGGGAGGGAGGGAGGATGGAAGTAGGAGGGAGGGAGGCAGAGAGGGGGGAGGGAGGGAGGATGGAAGTAGGAGGGAGGGAGGCAGAGAGGGGGGAGGGAGGGAGGGAGGATGGAAGTAGGAGGGAGGGAGGCAGAGAGGGGGGAGGGAGGAAGGAGGAGATTACTTATCCTGTAACTGCATGCTTGTTTATATATATTTCTCCATTAGTATGAAAAGTTGTGTGTGTGTGTGTGTGTGTGTGTGTGTGGTGTGTGTGTGTGTGTGTCTTACCATGCGGTTGATGCGTACGAAGTCCTCAGGTTTCTTGGCCCAGGCTGGCAGTTCTATATCAGACACAGGAGTCCCGTCCTCTCTCTGTCCCAACTCAAAACCACTACTGTTAACAAACATCTCTGGAAGGTAGTAGAACTCTGGGATCAACTCCTGTTGGTCAACACATTATACACACATTATTACACTGGTTTACCAATCACAAAATCAATTTATCAATCATGAATTTATCAATCATGAATTTATCAATCATGAATTTATCAATCATGAATTTATAAATCATGAATTTATCAATCAATCAATTTATC
>NC_034202.2:38600218-38612718 GCF_002021735.2 Oncorhynchus kisutch | reverse complement strand
GTCTAAACGCTGCTGTGATCTGTCTAAACGCTGTGATCTGTCTTAACACTGCTGTGATCTGTCTTAACACTGCCGTGATCTGTCTTAACACTGCTGTGATCTGTCTTAACACTGCTGTGATCTGTCTTAACACTGCCGTGATCTGTCTTAACACTGCCGTGATCTGTCTTAACACTGCCGTGATCTGTCTTAACACTGCCGTGATCTGTCTTAACACTGCCGTGATCTGTCTTAACACTGCCGTGATCTGTCTTAACACTGCCGTGATCTGTCTTAACACTGCCGTGATCTGTCTTAACGCTGCTGTGCTGTGATATTAAAGCATCTCAGTCTTTTAGTGAGAACATTGGCAGATGTCACATCAAGAGTTGTTCAAGAGACAAGGGCACTAGCCTGGAGTGAGCTTGGAATGATAGGCCCGCGTCAATCAATCAAAATGTGTGTGTGCGTGCGTGTGCTTGTGTGTGTGTCTGAGACAGATGACAGATGCTTTCTGTCTTCCTGTCTCATAGCTTATCTAACAGAACCCAAGTCTACATCACAGTGACAGCTTTCTTCCCTGTCCTTCAGACCATCCCCTGTGTGTCTTCCCCTGTCCTTCCTACTACCTCTCACCTCTGTGACATCGTACCCCACGCCCCGTGCTTATTGGTCAGGATGTTGAGTATCTTCTGTTTCAATTGGTTGGCGGTCACATGGTCCCTGTGCTTGGCAGCGCTGATCAGGTGATCACACATCCTCTCCTCCTCCCTCCTGTCAGCAGCGTACTGGGCACAGTTAGACTGGGTGGGAGTGGCGTAGGGAAAGAGAGGGAGAGAGAGAGAGACGTTGAGATTCCTGCTATCATGGTTTAGTGTACTGGAGGACACAGAGTCAGACACAGACACTGTCGTTCAGAGGAAGGAAGACTGAACTCTGACCTCAAACTCAGCGTGTTTGTGTACGTCTTCAGCTCTCTGTCTGTTGAGGATAAACTCTGCTTCGTTGGCCACACGCACAATGTGGTCCTTCATAGCATGGCACAGCAATCTGGGAAGAGAGAGAAAGGGAGAGAGCCAGAGGGAGGGGGAGGAGATAGTGAGAGAGGGATATTAGAAAGGATGGGGAAAAAGAGAGAGAGAGAGAGAGAGAGACAGAGAGAGAGACAGAGAGAGAGAGACAGAGAGAGAGAGGGGGATATCAGAAGAGAGAGAGAGAGACAGAGAGGAGAGAGAGGGGGATATCAGAAGAGAGAGAGAGAGCGAGAGAGAGGGGGATATCAGAAGAGAGAAAGAGAGAGAGAGAGAGAGAGAGCAAGATATATATATCAGAAGAGAGAGAGAGAGGGGGGTTTAATTGAGCCTCTTTCTAAACGGTTAGCCCTGAGCAGATGATTCCTGATGGTGATAACAGATTAAGCAGTCCGATAGAAAGATAGATCAATGTGATAGGTGATTGATTACCTTCCCTCATTGATGAGCTCTATGAAGGCCAGCCCAGCGTTCTTCTGGATAGAGTTCTGCCACTCCTGGAAACACAAGGGGTCATATTACAAAACAGACACAAAGCCACACACGGACCACTACTGACTACTACTGACTACCACTGACCACTACTGACCACTACGGACCACACACGGACCACTATTGACTACTACTGACCACTACTGACCACTACGGACCACTACTGACCACTACTGACTACCACTGACCACTACTGACCACTACTGACGACTACTGACTACCACTGACCACTACTGACCACTACTGACCACTACGGACCACTACTGACCACTACGGACCACTACTGACTACTACTGACTACTACTGACCACTACCGACGACTACTGACTACCACTGACCACTACTGACCACTACGGACCACACACGGACCACTACTGACTACTACTGACTACCACTGACCACTACTGACCACTACGGACCACACACGGACCACTACTGACTACTACTGACTACCACTTACCACTACTGACCACTACGGACCACTACTGACCACTACTGACTACTACTGACTACTACGGACCACTACTGACTACTACTGACTACCACTGACCACTACTGACTACCACTGACCACTATTGACTACTACTGACTACTACTGACCACTACTGACCACTACGGACCACACACGGACCACTACTGACTACTACTGACCACTACGGACCACACACGGACCACTACTGACTACTACGGACAACTACTGACTACAACTGACTACTACTGAGTACTACTGACCACTATGGGGCACTACGGACTACTACTGACTACTACTGACCACTATGGACTACTACTGACTACTACTGACTACCACTGACCACTACTGACTACCACTGACCACTACTGACTACTACTGACTACTACTGACCACTACTGACCACTACGGACCACACACGGACCACTACTGACTACTACTGACCACTACTGACCACTACGGACCACACACGGACCACTACTGACTACTACGGACAACTACTGACCACTACTGACTACAACTGACTACTACTGAGTACTACTGACCACTATGGGGCACTACGGACTACTACTGACTACTACTGACCACTATGGACTACTACTGACTACTACTGACTACCACTGACCACTACTGACTACCACTGACCACTACTGACTACTACTGACCACTACTGACCACTACGGACCACACACGGACCACTACTGACTACTACTGACCACTACTGACCACTACGGACCACACACGGACCACTACTGACTACTACGGACAACTACTGACCACTACTGACTACAACTGACTACTACTGAGTACTACTGACCACTATGGGCCACTACGGACTACTACTGACTACTACTGACCACTATGGACCACTACTGACTACTACTGACTACTACGGACCAATACTGACCACTACTGACGACTACGGACCACTACTGACTACTACTGACCACTACGGACCACTACTGACCACTACTGACTACTACTGACTACTACGGACCACTACTGACTATTACTGACTACTACGGACCACTACTGACAACTACAGACTACTACTGACTACTACTGACTACTACGGACCACTACTGACTACTACTGACTACTAAGGACCACTACTGACTACTACTGACTACTACTGACCACTACGGATCACTACTGACCACTACGGACCACTACAGACCATTACTGACTACTACTGACTACTACTGGCTACTACAGACCACTACTGACTACTACTGGCTACTACGGACCACTACGGACCACTACTGACTACTACTGACTACTACTGACTACTACTGACCACTACTGACCACTACGGACCACTACAGACCACTACGGACCACTTGCATCAACAGCTCTGTCTGTGGTTACATTTCTCCAGCCCCATCCCTCAGCTTCATAGCAAACCAAGAGACGGGGCTGCCATCAGGCTGAAACACAAACATACAAATACACAAATTCGAAAGTAATTTTTTGTGTGTGTTTAAGTTCAGGAAAATACTAAAATAAGTCCAATTTGACAACGTAAATATCTCTATTGTGTGACCAGTGGATTCCCGGACAGAGAATACAGACTGCAGCAACGCTAGACAGAGAGAGAGACTGTTTGCTGTGAACGATCTTACATGGAAAACAAACCGGCGCCATCGTGCATAAATGTATTTTGTCCCCCTGTGAACGATCTTACATACATCTTACCACCAAACGCGGGTTAAAATATCAAAACAAACTCTCAACCAATTACATTAATTTGGGGACAGGTCGAAAAGCAGTAAACATACATGGCAATTTAGCTAGCTAGCTTGTACTTGCTAGCTAATGAGAGAGAGACAGACAGACAGACAGAGAGAGACAGAGAGAGAGAGAGAGAGACAGAGAGAGAGACAGAGAGAGAGAGAGAGAGACAGAGAGAGAGAGAGACAGAGAGAGAGAGAGACAGAGAGAGAGACAGAGAGAGAGAGAGAGACAGACAGACAGACAGACAGACAGACAGACAGACAGACAGACAGACAGACAGACAGACAGACAGACAGAGAGAGACAGAGAGAGACAGAGAGAGAGACAGAGAGAGAGAGAGAGAGACAGAGAGACAGAGAGACAGAGAGACAGAGAGAGACAGAGACAGAGAGAGAGAGAGAGAGAGACAGACAGACAGAGAGAGACAGAGAGAGACAGAGAGAGAGACAGAGAGAGAGACAGAGAGACAGAGAGACAGAGACACAGAGAGAGAGAGAGAGAGAGAGAGAGAGAGAGAGAGAGAGAGACAGAGAGGGAGAGAGAGAGAGAGAGAGAGAGAGGAGAGAAAGGAGAGGTAAATGGAGAGGATAGGTCAAGAGGGGTCATAGTTTGTAAGGTTCATGTGGAGTCTATAGACCTTGAAGCCGGTTCCACTGTTGTTTTCTTCATTCTTCCCCTCTAATCAGGGACTGATTTAGACCAGGGACACCAGGTGGAGCAGTTGAATATCAGAACAGAACCGGTGTAGTAGAAGGGGTGAAACATGTTACCTCCTAGGGTTTAAATACCCCCGGTGTAGTGGAAGGGGTGAAACATGTTACCTCCTAGGGTTTAAATACCCCCGGTGTAGTAGAAGGGGTGAAACATGTTACCTCCTAGGGTTTAAATACCCCCGGTGTAGTGGAAGGGGTGAAACACGTTACCTCCTAGGGTTTAAATACCCCCGGTGTAGTGGAAGGGGTGAAACATGTTACCTCCTAGGGTTTAAATACCCCCGGTGTAGTAGAAGGGGTGAAACATGTTACCTCCTAGGGTTTAAATACCCCCGGTGTAGTAGAAGGGGTGAAACATGTTACCTCCTAGGGTTTAAATACCCCCGGTGTAGTAGAAGGTGTGAAACATGTTACCTCCTAGGGTTTAAATACCCCCGGTGTAGTAGAAGGTGTGAAACATGTTACCTCCTAGGGTTTAAATACCCCCGGTGTAGTAGAAGGGGTGAAACATGTTACCTCCTAGGGTAAGATTTAAAGGGAGGGTATGAAAAATAATTAAACTCATGCACTCACTGTAAGTCGCTCTGGAAAAGAGCATCTGTTATATGAAAAGTGAAAAGAGCGTATTTTCTATTCTTTCTTATGTAAAAAACAACAACAGAGAGAGCGATAGCTCCATTATCTCCATGGATGGATCTGAAGGACACAGGGAGGCGTCTCAGGTTCCCTTCCTCATCCCAGGGATCAATATCTGGGCTGGGGTTCTGTCCCCTGGGCCCCTAATGGAAGACAAGGCTGGAGCCCTGTGTAATACTAGACACACTGACAGGAAGAGGAGGGAAAGAGAGGAGAGGGGAGGGGATTGACAGAGAGAGAGGACGGTGAGGAGTAGAGACAGAAGGTGGAGAAGAGGATGAATGAGAAGGGAAAGTGGTAGAAGAGATGAGAGGAGAGAAGAGGGAGAGGGAGACGAGAGGAAGAGGAGAGCAGGAGAGGAGAACAGGGCTGGACGAGGAGAACAAAATAAGGAGAAGAGGATGAGAGGAAGGGGACAGAAGTTAAATGGAGCGAATGGATAAAAAGAAGACAGGAGAAGAAGATGAGAGAGGAGAGAAGAGGAGGATGAGAAAGGAGAGAAGAGGAGGACGAGAGAGGAGAGAAGAGGAGGATGGGAGAGGAGAGAAGAGGAGGATGGGAGAGGACAATAGGAAAGGTGGGACAAACAACATGGAAGTTGAGTTGAGATAAGAGGAGAGCAATGGCACACTCAAAGGACAAGAACATCTCCAGGAACCAGGAACACACACATACCCCTAGAACGGAGAGGATGGACAGAGAGAGATACTGACCAGGAACACACACATACCCCTAGAACGGAGAGGATGGACAGAGAGAAATACTGACCAGGAACACACACATACCCCTAGAACAGAGAGGATGGACAGAGAGAGATAAAAGGAGGAATGAAGCTGAGAGGTGAGTATCATTCTGTTTCTCCTTCTGCCTGCTGAGTCTAGCTACTCAAGCCACACCTTGTCAGTGATATCAAATGGTGCTTTGTTCTCAGAGATCAAGACAGTGGAGACGGATGATTGTAATAAAGTATAGTCAAAACATCTGTATGAATATTCTTCTTGTTTTCGGGAAGAGATAGAAGTTGAGGAAACTGATGAGAATCAAATGTGGAAATATGGAGTTTCATCCACATCGAGACTGCAGCAGACGCAACCGTTAATGCTGTCATAAAGGGCGGGTCTGTAACCAGACACCTGTCTGATAGCACTTTAGACCTGTCAATCAAACCACAGCGCTCATCATTGGCTGCTTAGTGCTGCATCGATGGGGCCGGCTGATACTGAAGGTAAACTTGAAGGGCTTAGAAACCCCCAGATAAATCCAAAGCAGGCTAGTTGGTTTCATAACACTAAGTATAGTGAGACAATCTACTGCATATATTGGGAACTATACAGAAAACATATATACAGAGAGAGAGAGAGAGAGAGAGAGAGAGAGAGAGAGAGAGAGAGAGAGAGAGAGAGAGAGAGAGAGAGAGAGAGAGAGAGCAAGAGAGAGAGAGAAGGAGAGAAATAATAATAGAGAGAGGGAGGGAGGGGGGGGGGGGCAGAGAGAAAGAGAGTGAGAGAGAGAGGAGAGGGAACGAAAGAAAGAGAAAGAGAGAGAGAGAGGAGATAAATAAATAGAGAGAGAGAGAGGGAGGGGGAGGCAGAGAGAAAGAGAGAGAGAGAGAGTGAGAGGCAGAGAGAGAGAGAGGCAGCGAGAGAGAGAGAGAGAGAGAGAGAGAGAGAGAGAGTGAGAGAGAGAGAGAGAGAGAGAGAGAGAGAGAGAGAGAGAGAGAGAGAGAAAGGGGTACGTACCTGAGAACAGAGCAGCATGACCAGCTCTACTACTGAAGTACTGGACTTCATACAGACCAGACCTGCAGAGAGAGAGAGACAGGACCGTCAGGACCCAGAACACACACACACACACGCTCGAACGGTACACACACGCACACACACACACACACACACACACACACACACACACACACACACACACACACACACACACACACACACACACACACACAGTTGTCTTAACAGGTTACCCACCCAGCTAACAGCATTAGATCTTACAGTATAACACAGAAAGGACAAGTGGAACAAGGGAACGGACAGAACGGCAGGGAAACAGACCTACTACTTCCTACTGAAAGTCCTGTTTGTTCAGCACTATCCTCAAACCTCCTCATACCTCCTCATATCTCCTCATACCTCATCATACAACCTCAAACCTCCTCAAACCTCCTCATACCTCCTCAAACCTCCTCATACCTCCTCAAACCTCCTCAAACTTCCTCAAACCTCCTCATACCTCCTTAAACCTCCTCATACCTCCTCAAACCTCCTCAAACCTCCTCATACCTTCTAAAACCTCCTCATACCTCCTAAAACCTCCTCAATTCTCCTTATACCTCCTCAAACCTCCTCAAACCTCCTCATACCTCCTCAAACCTCCTCATACCTCCTCAAACCTCCCCATACCTCCTCAAACCTCCTCATACCTTCTAAAACCTCCTCATACCTCCTCAAACCTCCTCATACCTCCTCAAACCTCCTCAAACCTCCTCATACATCCTCATACCTCCTCAAACCTCCTCATACCTTCTAAAACCTCCTCATACCTCCTCAAACCTCCTCATATCTGATCCATGGATGGGTGAGGTAGCCAGTCGACAGATACAGACACACACGCGACCGTGCACACACACACGACCGTGCACACACACACACACACACACATTTGCACACACTCTTTCTCTCTCTCTCACACACACACACGCACGCACACGCGCGCGCGCACACACACACACACACACAACACACACACACACACACACACACACACACACACACACACACACACACACACACACACACAGCCATCCAGTGTGAGCGGTGACAGCAGCACGGTGAGGACTGGACAGTGGATGGGGGGACTCACTCCACACAGAGACGCCAGATAGAAGATAAAGGCGTGTACAGCACCTGTACCTTCAATGAGCAGCTCCTGGCCGTGGCTACCCAACAGGGTCCTAGAGAGGAACGGAGCAAAGTCCACAAAGATCTCCCTCAGGAGGGGGGCCACCTTCTCCAGGGCACGCTCCAACTTAGTGGTGATACTGTAGAGGGGGAGAGAGAGGGGGGAGCAGGGGAAGGGGAGGGAGGAAGAGGGGGCGAGGGACAGAGGGGAGCGAGAGAAAGGGTCAGGGAAGGAGAGAGAGAAAGGATCAGTGAAGGGGACAGAGAGAGATAGAGGGAAGGGGAGAGGGAGGGAGGGGTGGGGAGAGGAGGAAGGGGAGAGACAGAGAGGGGTTGAGGGAGGGGATGAGAGTGAGAGGAGAAGGATAGAAGAAGAAGAAGAAGAAGAAGAAGAAGAAGAAGAAGAAGAAGAAGAAGAAGCAGAAGGATAGAAGAAGAAGAAGAAGCAGAAGGATAGAAGAAGAAGAGAAGAAGGATAGAAGAAGAAGCAGAAGGATAGAAGAAGAAGAAGAGAAGAAGGATAGAAGAAGAAGAAGAAGCAGAAGGATAGAAGAAGAAGAAGAAGAAGCAGAAGGATAGAAGAAGAAGAAGAAGAAGAAGAAGAAGAAGAAGAAGAGAAGAAGGATAGAAGAAGAAGAAGAAGCAGAAGGATAGAAGAAGAAGGATAGAAGAAGAAGAAGAAGCAGAAGGATAGAAGAAGAAGAAGAAGAAGAAGAAGAAGAAGGATAGAAGAAAGATAGAAGAAGAAGAATAGAAAAAGAAGGATAGAAGAAGAAGGATAGAAGAAGAAGAATAGAAGAAGAAGAATAGAAGAGGAAGAAGGACAGAAGAAGAGATACACAGTCAGTTGAGCAGATAGAAGAGACAGCTTCCAACATACCCACTGACAACATGGACATTATGACAGTATTATGAAGGTGTTATAGCAGCATTATGACAGTACTATGAAGGCGTTATAGCAGCATTATGACAGTACTATGAAGGCGTTATAGCAGCATTATGACAGTACTATGAAGGCGTTATAGCAGCATTATGACATTACTATGAAAGTATTATAGCAGCATTATGACAGTACTATGAAGGTGTTATAGTGGCATTATGACAGTACTATGAAGGTGTTATAGCAGCATTATGACAGTACTATGAAGGTGTTATAGTGGCATTATGACATGGCTAGTGCAACCTATGATAGCAGCATGGCAGGTAGGTAGGTAGGTAGGGAGGTAGGTAGGTGGGTACTAGGTAGGTAGGTAGGTGGGTAGGTAGGTAGGTTGGTGGGTACTAGGTAGGTAGGTAGGTCGGTAGGAAGGTAGGTAGGTCGGTCAGTAGGTAGGTAGGTGGGTACTAGGTAGGTAGATAGGTAGGTAGGTAGGTGGGTAGGTAGGTAGGTAGGTCGGTAGGTAGGTTGGTAGGTACTAGGTAGGTCGGTAGGTAGGTACTAGGTAGATCAGTAGGAAGGGAGATAGGTAGGTCAGTAGGTAGGTAGGTAGGTTGGTTGGTAGGTAGGTACTAGGTAGGTACTAGGTAGGTAGGTAGGTAGGTAGGTAGGTAGGTAGGTAGGTCGGTAGGTATGTTGGTAGGTAGGTAGGTAGGTACTAGATAGGTACTAGGTAGGTCGGTAGGTAGGTCGGTAGGTAGGTACTAGGTAGGCAGGTAGGTCGGTAGGTAGATACTAGGTAGGTACTAGGTTGGTAGGTAGGTAGGTAGGTAGGTAGGTAGGTAGGTAGGTAGGTAGGTAGGTCGGTCGGTCGGTAGGTAGGTCGGTTGGTAGGTTGGTAGGTAGGTACTAGGTAGGTAGGTACTAGGTAGGTACTAGGTAGGTCGGTAGGTACTAGGTAGGTCGGTAGGTAGGTACTAGGTAGGTAGGTAGGTACTAGGTAGGTCGGTAGGTACTAGGTAGGTAGGTAGGTACTAGGTAGGTCAGTAGGTAGGTCGGTAGGTAGGTACTAGGTAGGTAGGTAGGTAGGTAGGTACTAGGTAGGTAGGTAGGTAGGTCGGTAGGTAGGTTGGTCGGTAGGTAGGTACTAGGTAGGTAGGTAGGTACTAGGTAGGTAGGTAGGTACTAGGTAGGTAGATAGGTAGGTACTAGGTAGGTCGGTAGGTACTAGGTAGGTAGATAGGTAGGTACTAGGTAGGTCAGTAGGTAGGTAGGTAGGTAGGTCGGTAGATCGGTAGGTAGGTCGGTTGGTAGGTAGATCGGTAGGTAGGTTGGTAGGTCGGTCGGTCGGTGGGTAGGTAGGTAGGTACTAGGTAGGTCGGTAGGTACTAGGTAGGTCGGTAGGTAGGTACTAGGTAGGTCGGTAGGTACTAGGTAGGTAGGTAGGTACTAGGTAGGTCGGTAGGTAGGTCGGTAGGTAGGTACTAGGTAGGTAGGTAGGTAGGTACTAGGTAGGTAGGTCGGTCGGTAGGTAGGTAGGTTGGTCGGTAGGTAGGTACTAGGTAGGTAGGTAGGTACTAGGTAGGTTGGTAGGTACTAGGTAGGTAGGTAGGTACTAGGTAGGTAGATAGGTAGGTACTAGGTAGGTCGGTAGGTACTAGGTAGGTAGATAGGTAGGTACTAGGTAGATCAGTAGGTCAGTAGGTAGGTAGGTAGGTAGGTCGGTAGATCGGTAGGTAGGTCGGTTGGTAGGTAGATCGGTAGGTAGGTCGGTCGGTCGGTGGGTAGGTTGGTAGGTGGGTCGGTAGGTAGGTAGATCGGTAGGTAGATCGGTAGGTAGGTCGGTAGGTAGGTAGGTAGGTCGGTAGGTAGGTCAGTAGGTAGGTAGATCGGTAGGTCGGTAGGTTGGTAGGTCGGTAGGTAGGTAGGTAGATCGGTAGGTTGATCGGTAGGTAGGTAGAGCGGTAGGTAGGTCGGTAGGTCGGTAGGTAGGTAGATCGGTAGGTCGGTGGGTAGGTAGATTGGTAGGTAGGTCGGTAGGTAGGTAGATCGGTAGGTCGGTAGGTAGGTAGATCGGTAGGTAGGTAGGTGGGTCGGTAGGTCGGTCGGTAGGTAGGTCGGTAGGTCGGTGGGTAGGTAGATCAGTAGGTAGGTCGGTAGGTAGGTAGGTAGGTCGGTGGGTAGGTAGGTAGGCCGGTAGGTAGATCGGTAGGTCGGTGGGTAAGTAGATCGGTAGGTAGGTCGGTAGGTAGGACCGATAGGTGGATCGGGAGGTAGGTCGGTAGGTAGGTCGGTAGGTAGGGTCGGTAGATCGGTAGGTCGGTAGGTAGGTAGATTGGTAGGTAGGTAGGTAGGTAGGTCGGTAGGTAGATTGGTAGGTCGGTAGGTAGGTAGATCGGTAGGTAGGTAGGTCGGTAGGTAGGTCGGTCGGTAGGTAGATCGGTCGGTAGGTAGGTAGGTAGGTAGATAGGTCGGTCGGTAGGTAGATAGGTAGGTTGGTTGGTCGGTAGGTAGGTTGGTAGGTTAGGTACTAGGTAGGTAGGTAGGTACTAGGTAGGTCGGTAGGTACTAGGTAGGGTCGGTAGGTAGGTACTAGGTAGGTAGGTAGGTACTAGGTAGGTCGGTAGGTACTAGGTAGGTCGGTAGGTAGGTCGGTAGGTAGGTACTAGGTAGGTCGGTAGGTAGGTACTAGGTAGGTAGGTAGGTAGGTAGGTAGGTAGGTTGGTCGGTCGGTAGGTAGGTACTAGGTAGGTAGGTAGGTACTAGGTAGGTTGGTAGGTACTAGGTAGGTAGGTAGGTCGGTAGGTAGGTAGGTAAGTCAGTAGGTAGGTAGATCGGTAGGTAGGTAGGTAGGTAGGTAGGTCGGTAGGTAGATCGGTAGGTAGATCGGTAGGTAGGTCGGTAGGTAGATCGGTAGGTAGGTCAGTAGGTAGGTCGGTAGGTAGGTCGGTGGGTAGGTAGGTAGGTAGGTAGGTAGGTCGGTAGGTAGATTGGTAGGTCGGTGGTAGGTAGATCGGTAGGTAGGTTGGTAGCTGGGTCGATAGGTAGATCGGTAGGTAGGTCAGTAGGTAGGTAGGTCGGTAGGTAGATTGGTAGGTCGGTAGGTAGGTAGATCGGTAGGTAGGTAGGTGGGTCGGTAGGTCGGTTGGTAGGTCGGTAGGTAGGTCGGTGGGTAGGTCGGTAGATAGATCGGTAGGTCGGTCGGTAGCTGGGTCGATAGGTAGATCGGTAGGTAGGTCGGTAGGTAGATCGGTAGGTCGGTAGGTAGGTAGATCGGTAGGTAGGTAGGTGGGTCGGTAGGTAGGTGGGTAGGTAGGTAGGTAGGTCGGTAGGTAGGTAGATCGGTAGGTAGGTAGATCGGTAGGTAGGTCGGTAGGTAGGTCGGTAGGCAGGTAGATCAGTAGGTAGGTCGGTAGGTAGGTCGGTGGGTAGGTAGGTAGGTAGGCCAGTAGGTTGGTAGATCGGTAGGTCGGTGGGTAGGTAGATCGGTAGGTAGGTCGGTAGGTAGGCCGATAGGTAGATCGGGAGGTAGGTAGGTCGGTAGGTAGGTCGGTAGGCAGGTAGATCAGTAGGTAGGTCGGTAGGTAGGTCGGTGGGTAGGTAGGTAGGTAGGCCAGTAGGTTGGTAGATCGGTAGGTCGGTGGGTAGGTAGGTAGGTAGGTA
>NC_034202.2:38592718-38595218 GCF_002021735.2 Oncorhynchus kisutch | reverse complement strand
GATGACGAGGTTGTAAAGTACTGAGATATAGATAAGAGGAGATGACGAGTTGTAAAGTACTGAGATAGAGAGCCATCTAGTGTTCATTTGGAGTCACAATCAGGAATGACAACTACTACAGTTGTACCACTCTATTGAATTGGATTAAATCCCATGTATTTTTCAATTAGCTCTCTGTCATCCATGTCTAATGTTGACATCCACATTAGGCCCAGTCAGACTAATTCATGAATGACTGATGATTGTCCTAAGGTTTGTTTTTTAGAAACATCTATTCTGCAGAATCTCTGTTTCCAGTCTATTATTGCTGTTCAAAGACATAAAAATAACCTCAAAACGCATCTAGACAATCCCTACTGACAAACTATACAGCCAGTTGTACCAGGTGTGTGTGTCTCTCTCCCAGAAGCATGTGTATGTGTTCCAGGTGTGTGTGTGTTCCAGGTGTTGTGTGTGTCCTCACCTGTGGTGTTGATCATGCTCTTGGGCGTTGCCGTGGCAGCAGCGAAGATGTTTGGTGTACTTCCTGGTGTGGCCGCGCCGCTGGTGGTGGGCGTGCCCACAGTGTTGACTGACAGGGTGCCGGGAGGGGGCTTCTTGACTGGCACCATCACAGAACCTATCAAAGACCACAACACGCCTGTCAATCAATCTGGAACACCAATGAGAACTGAGAAAATGCTCCAATAGCTCCACCTTGACTTCTTGATGACATGACACATTGTTAACACCTCTCCACATTGTTAACACGTCTCCACATTGTTAACACCTCTCCACATTGTTAACACCTCTCCACATTGTTAACACCTCTCCACATTGTGAACACCTCTCCACATTGTTAACACCCTCTCCACATTGTTAACACCTCTCCACATTGTTAACACCTCTCTGTATTGTTAACACCTCTCCACATTGTTAACACCTCTCCACATTGTTAACACCTCTCCACATTGTTAACACCTCTCCACATTGTTAACACCTCTCCACATTGTGAACACCTCTCCACATTGTGAACACCTCTCCACATTGTTAACACCTCTCCACATTGTTAACACCTCTCCACTTTGTTAACACCTCTCCCCATGTTAACACCTCTCCACATTGTTAACACCTCTCCACATTGTTAACACCTCTCCACATTGTTAACACCTCTCCACATTGTTAACCATCTCTCCGCATGTGAACACCTCTCCACATTGTTAACACCTCTCCACATTGTTAACACCTCTCCACATTGTTAACACCTCTCTGTATTGTTAACACCTCTCCACATTGTTAACCACCTCTCACATTGTTAACACCTCTCCGCATTGTGAACACCTCTCCACATTGTTAACACCTCTCCACATTGTAACACCTCTCCACATTGTTAACACCTCTCCACATTGTGAACACCTCTCCACATTGTGAACACCTCTCCACATTGTTAACAGCCCTCTCCACATTGTTACACCTCTCCACATTGTTAACACCTCTCCCCATTGTTAACACCTCTCCACATTGTTAACACCTCTCCACATTGTTAACACCTCTCCACATTGTTAACACCTCTCCACATTGTTAACATCTCTCCGCATTGTGAACACCTCTCCACATTGTTAACACCGCTCCACATTGTTAACACCTCTCCACATTGTTAACACCTCTCTGTATTGTTAACACCTTCCACATGTTAACACCTCTCACATATTGTAACACCTCTCCGCATTGTGAACACCTCTCCACATTGTTAACACCTCTCCACATTGGTTAACCACCTCTCCACATTGTTAACACCTCTCTGTATTTTAACACCTCTCCCACATTGTTAACACCTCTCCACATAGTTAACACCTCTCCACATTGTTAACACCTCTCCACATTGTTAACACCTCTCCACATTGTTAACACCTCTCCACATTGTGAACAACTCTCCACATTGTTAACACCTCTCCACATTGTGAACACCTCTCCGCATTGTTAACACCTCTCCGCATTGTTAACACCTCTCTGTATTGTTAACACCTCTCCACATTGTTAACACCTCTCCACATTGTGAACACCTCTCCACATTGTTAACAGCTCTCCACATTGTTAACACCTCTCCACATTGTTAACCCTCTCCATATTGTTAACACCTCTCCCACATGTTTAACACCTCTCCACATTGTTAACACCTCTCCACATTGTTAACACCCTCCACATTTGTGAACACCTCTCCACATTGTGAACACCTCTCCACATTGTTAACACCTCTCCACATGTTAACACCTCTCCACATTGTTAACACCTCTCCACATTGTTAACAACCTCTTCACATTGTTAACAACCGCTCCAATCCTTTCATATTGATGTCCTAGATGTCTAGGTCTAGATCATTGTCTCACATCAGATGACATCACTCCTCCAGTGACACTCGTCCCCTCAACCGATCTGTCTGTAGGACGTGGAACTCATATTCATCAAATTTGAATATTGAGCATCCGCCATTCAATCATGTTTTGATATCATTAGCTCAGAG
>NC_034202.2:38584247-38592618 GCF_002021735.2 Oncorhynchus kisutch | reverse complement strand
AAAAAACCATTTCAGAGCTAATAACCACGGCTAAGCTAACAGCTAAGTTAAAAACCATTTCAAAGCTAGTAACCACAGTTAAGCTAAGAGCTAAATTAAAAACCACGTCAGAGCTAATAACCACGGCTAAGCTAACAGCTAAATTAAAAACCATTTTAGAGCTAATAACCACGGCTAAGCTAACAGCTAAGTTAAAAACCATTTCAGAGCTAATAACCACGGGCTAAGCTAACAGCTAAGTTAAAAACCATTTCAGAGCTAATAACCACGGCTAAGCTAACAGCTAAGTTAGGAACCATTTCAGAGCTAATAACCACAGTTAAGCTAAGAGCTAAATTAAAAACCACGTCAGAGCTAATAACCACGGCTAAGCTAACAGCTAAATTAAAAACCATTTCAGAGCTAATAACCACGGCTAAGCTAACAGCTAAGTTAAAAACCATGTCAGAGCTAATAACCACAGCTAGGTTCGATTTTAAAGTTTGAAAGGATCAAAAATGTTAGGGATACATTTTGCTATTGTAGTTAGCCAGCCATGGACTTGTTTAGCTGAAAACAGTAACCGACGTTAACTATAGAGTTACCTCAACTGACCTAAGACACTTGAGGTAAGATATTTGACACACCAGGACGATATACCTGAGTAGTGGCCGTGGTCTGGATCTTCATCTCCTTCCCATCTTCAGACCTTTCTGTATCAGACGTGGTGCTCACCGTGTCACCGCCAGCCTTACCCCCTGCCACCTCTCCATCTGCCCCAGACGGACCCTCTCCCCCTGGGTAGCCCTGGATCTCAGCTGCCTGGCTCTCTCTCTGGGCAATGGAGCTGATGTCAGCCAGGGGGGCTCTGGATCTTGAAGGGCCCGATCTCGGGGAGCCCTCCCTGGGCTTGGTCCAGGTCTGAGCCCCTGCAGGAGGTCATGTGGGCTAGGAGACTCAGGTCGTCGCTGGCGCTGGTGGAGGAGTGGACGGGGCCAGAGCCTAAGGGGTTGGGCTGGTCCGGGCTGGGCAGAACCAGAGGGTCTGTGGTGGCCAGTGCTGGAAGCAGCTTCTCATCAACCTCAGGGGGAGAGAAGAGAGAAAGATACCATTCAACATGTCGTCCAACATAGAGAAAGAAGGTGATGACGTCTCCCAGAAATACCACAACACTGGATGGTGCTTTCTTATTTAAAAAGGAGACACATTTTGACCTGTCAAAGTGATTACAATAAAGTATATTGATGTGAATGAGAAAGACAGAGAGGACGAGAGGAAGGGAAGAAGGAAGAGAGGAAGGAAGGGAGGTAGAGAGGAAGGGAGGATAGAAGGAAGGGAGGAAGAGAGGAAGGGAGGAAGGAAGAGAGGAAAAGAGGAAGGGAGGGAGGAAGGGAGGAAGGAAGGGAGGGAGAGAGGAAGGAAGGGAGGAAGGAAGAGGAAGGGAGGAAGGAAGGGAGGAAGAGAGGAAGGGAGGAAGGAAGGGAGGAAGAGAGGAAGGGAGGAAGGAAGGGAGAAAGAGAGGAAGGGAGGAAGGAAGGGAGGAAGAGAGGAAAGGAGGAAGGAAGGGAGGAAGAGAGGACGGAAGTAAGGAAGGAAGAGCGGAAGAGAGGGAGGGAGGAAGGAAGGAAGGAAGGAAGGAAGGAAGGAAGGAAGGAAGGAAGGAAGGAAGGAAGGAAGGAAGGAAGGAAGGAAGGAAGGAAGGAAGGAAGGAAGGAAGGAAGGAAGGAAGGAAGGAAGGAAGGAAGGAAGGAAGGAAGGAAAAGAGGAAGGAAGGAAGGAACCAGGTAGTGCAGCAGAGGCATCACAACTTCCTACAGTGAGATAGCTCCTTGATACTGTGTAAATACAGAGACAGTATTTATTCCTTATCATGTTGTTGTTACTACCACAGGAAATGAAGGGAATATTCCTCTTAAAACACCTTTTTAAGCCCTACCTTGCTGAAGAGGAATCCGTTGTTGCTAGGGACACTGTCTTTCTCGTCGGCAAGGGTGATGAGCGGACCCATGTTCCCATCATCCTCTATGGCGCCAAGCCCCGTGACCACCGTCTCATCTTTAGATGTCAGGTTACCGTGGTTCCCTTTCAGCTTCTGCACCACGGCACTGTAGGCGCTGTCCAGCAGGGAGTCCACCTCCACCAGGGGCCCATTCTCTATCCTCCCTCCTCCTATCCCTCCTCCTCCCAATCCCTCCATCCTCCCTCCTCCTATCCCTCCTCCTCCCAATCTCTCCATCCTCCCTCCTCCTATTCCTCCTCCTCCCAATCCCTCCATCCTCCCTCCTATTCCTCCTCCTTCCAATACCTCCATCCTCCCTCCTCCTATCCCTCCTATCCCTCCTCCCAGTCCCTCCATCACTCCTCCTCCAACCAGTCCCTCCATCACTCCTCCTCCTCCGACAATCCCTTCTGGAGACAGATCCAGGTCGTCTAGTTTGACCTCTGTGGCCTCCACCTTTTCCGCCTTGATATCCACCAGGAGGTCATGAACTTCGACCCTAACGCCTGACCCCTGACCTTCCTCCCCCAGGGGTCAATGCCTCTCTGTTGGGTCCCTTCACGCCCAACCCGACCCCTCCCTCAGCAAGCAGATTCCTGGAGACCCCTCCTGCTCCTCCCTCTCCATACTCGGCCTCACTCTCGGGGGTCTGGCTCTGGGAGTGGTCGTCCAGCTCGCGGATCTCCAGGTTGCCGTTGACGACGGGGGCGGGCGTGGCCGAGAGGCCGGAGATGGTGGAGACAGAACCTTTCTTCCCCTTCTTGATGTTCTCCTCCTCCTGTCGCTGGTACTCCTCGTACATCTTAGCCAGGTACTCCTTATGGGCCTCGTACGTTACCTATGGAAGACCAATAACATCTTAGCCAGGTACTCCTTATGGGGCTCGTAGGTTACCTATGGAAGATCAATAACTAATAATCAATAACATCTTAGCCAGGTACTCCTTATGGGCCTCGTACGTTACCTTACAGAGGGGGAGACATCATCAATAACCAATAATCAATAACATCTTAGCCAGGTACTCCTTATGGGCCTCGTACGTTACCTTACAGAGGGGGAGACATAATCAATAACTAATAATCAATAACATCTTAGCCAGGTACTCCTTATGGGCCTCGTATGTTACCTATGGAAGATCAATAACTAATAATCAATAACATCTTAGCCAGGTACTCCTTATGGGCCTCGTACGTTACCTATGGAAGATCAATAACTAATAATCAATAACATCTTAGCCAGGTACTCCTTATGGGCCTCGTAGGTTACCTATGGAAGATCAATAACTAATAATCAATAACATCTTAGCCAGGTACTCCTTATGGGCCTCGTAGGTTACCTTACAGAGGGGGAGACATAATCAATAACTAATAATCAATAACATCTTAGCCAGGTACTCCTTATGGGCCTCATACGTTACCTTACAGAGAGTGAAACATAATCAATAACTAATAATCAATAACATCTTAGCCAGGTACTCCTTATGGGCCTCGTACGTTACCTTACAGAGAGTGAAACATAATCAATAACTAATAATCAATAACATCTTAGCCAGGTACTCCTTATGGGCCTCGTAGGTTACCTTACAGAGGGGGAGACATAATCAATAACTAATAATCAATAACATCTTAGCCAGGTACTCCTCATGGTCCTCGTAGGTTACCTATGGAAGATCAATAACTAATAATCAATAACATCTTAGCCAGGTACTCCTTATGGGCCTTGTACGTTACCTATGGAAGATCAATAACTAATAATCAATAACATCTTAGCCAGGTACTCCTTATGGTCCTCGTAGGTTACCTATGGAAGATCAATAACTAATAATCAATAACATCTTAGCCAGGTACTCCTTATGGGCCTCGTAGGTTACCTTACACAGGAGGAGACATAATCAATAACTATACTCAATAACATCTTATCCAGGTACTCCTTATGGGCCTCGTACGTTACCTTACAGAGGGGGAGACATAATCAATAACTAATAATCAATAACATCTTAGCCAGGTACTCCTTATGGGCCTCGTAGGTTACCTTACAGAGGGGGAGACATAATCAATAACTAATAATCAATAACATCTTAGCCAGGTACTCCTTATGGGCCTCGTAGGTTACCTTACAGAGGGGGAGACATAATCAATAACTAATAATCAATAACATCTTAGCCAGGTACTCCTTATGGGCCTTGTACGTTACCTTACAGAGGGGGAGACATGATCAATAACTAATAACACCAGAGATCAATAACCAATAACTAATCCATCATTTGTTATCAAAGTGTTTTCATTATATAAACGGTACGAGGCTGATTGACATCGTGTAACACTTGCAATAGTCTAACATTAACAAAATAATACCCACAACCCCCCCTGACTCCAGCCACCCAACATCGTGTGATTACCTTGGAGTGAGCGATGGACAACGTGTCCACCCAGACCCTCCATCCACCCCACTCATACTTGATGGCGTGGTAGAGCAGGATCCTGAAGATGTTATAGACCATCTCCATCATCTTCTGTTCCTCTGGGCTCTTGGGGTTGATGTAACCCAGACTGAACATCCAGTCCTGCCACACTGAACACTGTAACAGACACCTAGAGACAGACAATATATCATCAATATATCATCACTATAATCATCAATATATCATCAATATATCATCAATATAATCATCAATATATCATCAATATATCATCAATATATCATCAATATAATCATCAATATATCATCAATAATATCATCAATAATATCATCAATATATCATCAATATATCATCAATAATATCATCAATATATTATCAATATATCATCAATAATATCATCAATATATCATCAATATATCATCAATAATATCATCAATATATCATCATTAATATCATCAATAAAATCATCAATAATATCATCATTAATATCATCAATATGTCATCAAAATATCATCAATAATGTCATCAATATATCATAAATATAATCATCAATATATCATCAATAATATCATCAATAATATCATCAATATATCATCAATATATCATCAATAATATCATCAATATATTATCAATATATCATCAATAATATCATCAATATATCATCAATATATCATCAATAATATCATCAATATATCATCAATAATATCATCAATAAAATCATCAATAATATCATCAATAATATCATCAATATGTCATCAAAATATCATCAAAATATCATCAATAATATCATCAATATATCATCAAAATATCATCAATAATATCATCAATATATCATCAATAATATCATCAATACTATCATCAATATATCATCAATAATATCATCAACATATCATCAATATATCATCAATAATATCATCAATGTCATCAATAATATCACCGATATATCATCAATAATATCATCAATATATCATCAATAATATCATCAATATTATCATCAATAATATCATCAATATATCATCAATAATATGAGTACTATCATCAATATATCATCAATAATATCATCAATATATCATCAATATATCATCAATATATCATCAATATATCATCAATATATCATCAATAATATCATCAATATATCATCAATAATATCATCTACATATCATCAATATATCATCAATAATATCATCAATATATCATCAATATATCATCAATAATATCATCAATATGTCATCAATAATATCATCAATATATCATCAATAATATCATCAATATATCATCAATAATATGAGTAATATATCATCAATAATATCATCAACATATCATCAATATATCATCAATATATCATCAATAATATGAGTAATATCATCAATATATCATCAATATATCATCAATATATCATCAATAATATGAGTAATATATCATCAATATATCATCAATAATATCATCAATAATATCATCAATATATCATCAATAATATCATCAACATATCATCAATATATCATCAATAATATCACCAATATATCATCAATAATATCATCAATATATCATCAATAATATCATCAATAATATCATCAATATATCATCAATAATATGAGTAATATCATCAATATATCATCAATAATATGAGTAATATCATCAATATATCATCAATAATATGAGTAATATCATCAATATATCATCAATAATATGAGTAATATCATCAATATATCATCAATAATATGAGTAATATCATCAATATATCATCAATAATATGAGTAATATCATCAATATATATCATCAATAATATCATCAATAATATCACCAATATGTCATCAAAATATCATCAATAATATCATCAATATGTCATCAATAATATAATCAATATATCATCAATAATATCATCAATATGTCATCAATAATATCATCAATATATCATCAATAATATCATCAATATGTCATCAATAATATCATCAATATATCATCAATAATATCATCAATATATTATCAATAATATAATCAATATATCATCAATAATATAATCAATATATCATCAATAATATCATCAATAATATTCATACTGTGATCAATAATACTGTTAGGGTTGATACAACACTAGATAGATGATGTCGTTAATATCTCAGTGTGTGTGTGTTCTTTCCTGTGTGTGTTCTTTGTGTGAGTTCCTGTGCGTGTGCGTATGTGTGTGTGTGTTTTTATGTGCATGTGTGTGTGTGTGTATGTATGTGTGTGTATGTATGTATGTATGTATGTATGTATGTATGTATGTATGTATGTGCATGTGTGTGTGTATGTGTGTGTGTATGTATGTGTGTGTGTGTGTGTGGGTATGTGTGTGTGTGTGTGTGTGTATGTATGTATGTATGTGTGTGTGTGTGTGTGTGTATATGTGCGTATGCGTGTGTGTGTATGTGTGTGTATGTATGTATGTGTGTGTGTGTGTGTGTGTGTGTGTGTGTGTGTGTGTGTGTGTGTGTGTGTGTGTGTGTGTGTGCGTGTGTGTGTATGTGTGTGTGTGTGTGTGTATGTATGTATGTGTGTGTGCGTGTGTGTGTGTGTGTATGTGTGTGTAAGTATGTATGTGTGTGTGTGTGTGTGTGTGTGTGTGTGTGTGTGTGTGTGTGTGTGTGTGTGTGTGTGTGTGTGTGTGTGTGTGTGTGTGTGTGTGTGTGTGTGTATGTATGTATGTGTGTGTGCGTGTGTGTGTATGTGTGTGTGTGTGTGAATGTGTGTATGTGTGTGTAAGTATGTATGTGTGTGTGCGTGTGTGTGTATGTGTGTGTGTGTCTGAATGTGTGTATGTGTGTGTAAGTATGTATGTGTGTGTGTGTGTGTGTGTGTGTGTGTGTGTGTGTGTGTGTGTGTGTGTGTGTGTGTGTGTGTGTGTGTGTGTGTGTGTGTGTGTATGTATGTGTGTGTGCGTGTGTGTGTGTGTGTCCTCACCGTCTGTTCTCTCGGCTGCTGCTGAACAGTTTGATCATGTCAGACAGGAACAGTGTCTTGACCTCCATCAGTTCAGTACTGGGACTAGAGCTCTTCAACAAGGTCGCTACCACCTTCAGTATCACTGACAGAGGCAGGGGGGAGGGAGGGATGGAGGGAGAGAGAGAGGAGGGAGGGATAGAGAGAGAGAGATGGAGGGAGAGAGAGTGAGAGAGGGGGAGGTTTAGATGGAGGGAGAGAGAGCAGGGATAGTTGCAGGGAGAGAGAGAGTGAGGGGGGAGGGAGAGATGGAGGGGGAGAGAGAGCGAGAGAGAGGAGGGGGAGGGATAGATGGAGGGAGAGAGAGTGAGAGAGGGGGAGGTTTAGATGGAGGGAGAGGGAGGGATAGATGTAGGGAGAGATGGAGGAAAAGAGAGAGAGGGAGTGGGAGATGGAGGGAGAGAAAGAGAGGAGGGGGGATAGAGAGATGAGGGAGGGAGAGAAAGAGAGAGAAAGGAGGGGGAGGGATAGATGGAGGGAGAGAGAGAGAGGAGGGGGAGGGATAGATGCAGGGAGAGAGAAAGTGAGGGGGGAGGGAGAGATGGAGGGAGAGAGAGAGAGGAGTGGGGGATAGATGGAGGGAGAGAGAGAGGAGGGGAAGGGATAGAAGGAGGGAGAGAGAGGAGGGAGAGATGGAGGGAGAGAGAGTGAGAGAGGGGGAGGTTTAGATGGAGGGAGAGGTGGGGGAGGGATAGATGGAGGGAGAGAGAGAGGAGGGGGGAGGGAGAGATCGAGGGAGAGAGGAGGGGAGGGATAGATGGAGGGAGAGGAGAGAGGAGGGGAGGGAGAGATCGAGGGGAGAGAGAGGAGGGGGGAGGGAGAGATGGAGGGAGAGAGAGGAGGGGGGGAGCGAGAGATGGAGGCAGAGAGAGAGAGAGGAGGGGGAGGAAGAGATGGAGGGAGAGAGAGAGAGGGGGAGGGGGAGAGAGAGGGAGGGGGGGGGGAGGAGATGGAGGAGAGAGAGAGGGGCAGGGGGAGAGAGGTAGGGGGAGAGA
>NC_034202.2:38576747-38579247 GCF_002021735.2 Oncorhynchus kisutch | reverse complement strand
TCTCTCCTCTCATCTCATTCAGACTGGAGACATATCTCTCCTCCTCTCATTCAGAATGGAGACAGATCTCTCCTCTCCTCTCATTCAGACTGGAGAAAGATCTCTCCTCTCCTCTCATTCAGACTGGAGACAGATCTCTCCTCTCCTCTCATTCAGACTGGAAACAGATCTCTCCTCTCATTCAGACTGGAGACAGATCTCTCTTCTCCTCTCATTCAGACTGGAAACAGATCTCTCCTCTCCTCTCATTCAGACTGGAAACAGATCTCTCCTCTCATTCAGACTGGAGACAGATCTCTCCTCCTCTCTCCTCTCATTCAGAATGGAAACAGATCTCTCCTCTCATTCAGACTGGAGACAGATCTCCCCTCCTCTCTCCTCTCATTCAGAATGGAGACAGATCTCTCCTCCTCTCTCCTCTCATTCAGAATGGAGACAGATCTCTCCTCCTCTCTCCTCTCATTCAGAATGGAGACAGATCTCTCCTCCTCTCTCTTCTCATTCAGAATGGAGACAGATCTCTCCTCCTCTCTCCTCTCATTCAGAATGGAGGCAGCACAGTTCCTCTGTTCTGTATTATAGTGAATAGAATGCCATCCATTCCATAAGTTGAGCGTTGTTTCCTTAGCCAGCAGTCCTGTGCTTCCACTTGCTCTTTGTGTTCCAGGATGGGTTTCTGTAGAAAGACTTAGTGACCACTGCAACGTAATAAATGGCTTATAAATACATCTGGATTGATTGATTGAGTTACTGCTAATGGTAGCGACTAGTGGTGTCTGGCTCTCCAACAGTGAGGACCGCTGTCTCTCCGATGTTACATTTGTGATGTCATAATCAGGGTGACCTATATCTTTATAGCACTGGGCTCAGGTGGTGGGTTCTCATATAATGTGTTCTGAGGAAAATCTCTCAATCGCTTGCTCATAAACAGGACAATATCTCTCTCCGTCTCTCTCTTTCTTTAACCCTTCCTCCCCTCCCCATAAACAGGACAATATCTCTCTCCGTCTCTCTCTTTCTTTAACCCTTCCTCCCCTCCCTCCCCCCACCCACCCACCCACGCACCCACAGAAATATGCAACTTATGTAGCAGGCGAAACTCCAAGGAAAAAACATTCAGATTTCTTTTGTTTTTGAGGTCACTCTCTTTTCAATGGGTTTTCATTGGGAATCCAGATTTCTAAGGGACCGTCTTGCAGTTCCTACCGCTTCCACTGGATGTCAACAGTTTTTAGAAATTGGTTGAGGTTTTTCCTTTGAGAAATGAAGAAGTAGCTCTGTTCAGAACGAGGGTAGAGAGAAGTGTACTCTTGGTTAGAGGCGCGTGACCTGCAAGCTCGCTACACTTTGTTTTCCTCCTGTATTGAACACAGTTTATCCCGTCTTAAATGTAATCGATTATTCACGTTAAAAAATACCTAGTTGTATTAGGAAAGTTATTTGAAATGTTTGGACAAAGATATTTTTTCTAGTCATGTTGCGCGAGTTGGAACCATTTTTTTCTGGATCAAACGCCCCAAATAAATGGATATTTTGGATATATATCGATGGAATTAATCAAACAAAAGGACCATTTGTGGTGTTTATGGGACATATTGGAGTGCCAACAGAAGAAGCTCGTCAAAGGTAAGGCATGAATTATATCTTTATTTCTGTGTTTTGTGTAGCGCCTGGCAGGTTGAAATATGATTGTCTGTGTTTGTTTGCGGGGGTTCTATACTCAGATAATAGCAACAAACACACACACACACACACACACAAACAAACAAACAAACACACACACACACACACACACACACACACACACACACACACATCCATCCAGGTACTCACTTGTGTCCGAGGTGTTTGAGGAAGTATCCTAGGACTTTGAGAGCCTGGACTCTGATGTTCTCACTGTTAGAGGCTAGGAGTTTACAGATCACCCTGGAACACACAAACACAGTCAGACAGGCAAGGATAGGTTTCCCCATGTAAGGACTGGTAAAGGATAGGTTCCCCCTTGTTGATAGGTTCCCCCATGTTGATAGGTTGATAGGTTCCCCCATGTTGATAGGTTGATAGGTTCCCCCATGTTGATAGGTTCCCCCATGTTGGTAGGTTTCCCCATGTTGATAGGTTCCCCCATGTAAGGACTGGTAAAGGATAGGTTCCCCCATGTTGATAGGTTCCCCCATGTTGATAGGTTCCCCCATGCTGATAGGTTCCTCCATGATGATAGGTTCCCCATGTTGATAGGTTTCCCCATGTTGATAGGTTCCCCCATGTTGATAGGTTCCCCCATGTTGATAGGTTCCCCCATGTTGATAGGTTCCCCCATGTTGGTAGGTTCCCCCATGTTGATAGGTTCACCCATGTTGATAGGTTCCCCCATGTTGATAGGTTTCCCCATGTTGATAGGTTGATAGGTTTCTCCATGTTAATAGGTTACCCCATGTTGATAGGTTGATAGGTTCCCCCATGTTGATAGGTTCCCCCATGTTGATAGGTTCCCCATGTT
>NC_034202.2:38529247-38574247 GCF_002021735.2 Oncorhynchus kisutch | reverse complement strand
CACAACAACACACACACAACACACACAGTAGAGTGTGTGTTTACCTCATGCATGGTGAGCAGGTAGTTCAGGATGCTTTGTAGCTCATCTTCCTTCACTCCCCGATCCTGGAAAACACACGGAGAGAGAGAGAGTGGTCAGAATACCTGACCACTGTGACTGACCCAAACTTAAGGAAAGCTTTGACTATGTACAGACTCAGTGAGCATAGCCTTGCTCTTGAGAAAGGCCGCCATAGGCAGACATGGCTCTCAAGAGAAGACAGGCTATGTGCTCACTGCCCACAAAATGAGGTGGAAACTGAGCTGCACTTCCTAACCTCCTGTCCAACGTATGACCATATTAGAGACACATATTTCCCTCAGATTACACAGATCCACAAAGAATTCAAAACAAATCCAATTTTGATAAACTCCCATATCTACTGGGTGAAATTCCACAGTGTGCCATCACAGCAGCAAGATTTGTGACCTGTTGCCACAAGAAAAGGGCAACCAGTGAAGAACAAACACCATTGTAAATACAACCCATATTTATGCTTATTTATTTTCCCTTGTGTTCTTTAACCATTTGTACATTGTTAAAACACTGTATATATACAGTGGGGCAAAAAAGTATTTAGTCAGCCACCAATTGTGCAAGTTCTCCCACTTAAAAAGATGAGATAGGCCTGTAATTTTCATCATAGGTACACTTCAACTATGACAGACAAAATTAGAAAACAATCCAGAAAATCACATTGTAGGATTTTTTATGAATTTATTTGCAAAGAAATGGTGGAAAATAAGTATTTGGTCAATAACAAAAGTTTATCTCAATACTTTGTTATATACCCTTTGTTGGCAATGACAGAGGTCAAGAGAGAGAGAGAGAGAAAGACGGGAGGGAGGAGAGAGAGACACAGGGATGAGAGAGAGAAAGAGGGATGAGAGAGAGAGAGAAAGAGGGATGAGAGAGAGAGAGAAAGAGGGATGGAAACAGCTTTTAACAGATGAGAGGCGCTGCTTGGCAACCACAATAAACGTTTCCTGTCAACAACACAAGCACAACAACAGCGCCGAGATGGAAGCTCACACACACACATATGCATGCACACACACACACACTTTCCGGAACGCTGGTCCATAATGCAATTCTCCACCTCTGATTACCCAGAAACCCCAAGGGGGCTTGGACATAAACAAACAAACAGACAAACAAGTAAACAAGTAGGGTCCTGTGGCTCAGCTGGTAGAGCGAGACTCAGCTGGTAGAGCGAGACTCAGCTGGTGGAGCGAGACTCAGCTGGTAGAGCGAGACTCAGCTGGAGGAACGAGTCTCAGCTGGTGGAGCGAGACTCAGCTGGTAGAGCGAGACTCAGCTGGTAGAGCGAGACTCAGCTGGAGGAACGAGGCTCAGCTGGAGGAACGAGGCTCAGCAGGAGGAGTGAGGCTCAGCTGGAGGAGTGAGGCTCAGCTGGAGGAGTGAGGCTCAGCTGGAGGAACGAGGCTCAGCTGGAGGAACGAGGCTCAGCTGGAGGAACGAGGCTCAGCTGGAGGAACGAGGCTCAGCTGGAGGAAGGAGGCTCAGCTGAAGGAACGAGACTCAGCTGGAGGAGCGAGGCTCAGCAGGAGGAGTGAGGCTCAGCTGGAGGAGTGAGGCTCAGCTGGAGGAGTGAGGCTCAGCTGGAGGAACGAGGCTCAGCTGGAGGAACGAGGCTCAGCTGGAGGAACGAGGAACGAGGCTCAGCTGGAGGAACGAGGCTCAGCTGGAGGAACGAGGCTCAGCTGGAGGAAGGAGGCTCAGCTGAAGGAACGAGGCTCAGCTGGAGGAGCGAGGCTCAGCAGGAGGAGTGAGGCTCAGCTGGAGGAGTGAGGCTCAGCTGGAGGAGTGAGGCTCAGCTGGAGGAACGAGGCTCAGCTGGAGGAACGAGGCTCAGCTGGAGGAACGAGTCTCAGCTGGAGGAACGAGGCTCAGCTGGTAGAGCGAGGCTCAGCTGGAGGAACGAGGCTCAGCTAGAGGAACGAGGCTCAGCTGGAGGAAGGAGGCTCAGCTGAAGGAACGAGGCTCAGCTGGAGGAGCGAGGCTCAGCTGGAGGAACGAGGCTCAGCTAGAGGAGTGAGGCTAAGCTGGAGGAACGAGGCTCAGCTGGAGGAACGAGGCTCAGCTGGAGGAACGAGGAGATTACAATCCCAGGGCTGTGAGTTTGATTCCCACGGGGAACCATTATGTAAATGTATCCAGTCACACTACATTGTAAGTTGCTCTGGATAAGAGAGTCTGCTAAATGAAAGTAAGTTTCAATACGTTCCAGTTGGAGAATTCCTGGAATTAGGATGGAATAAGCAGGAAATCCTCTAACCAGGATTTCTGGAAAAGCAGCAAATTTATTGAAAGTTCCCGGAATTTTGCAACCCTAGGTGAGGGGAAAGAGGAGTGAGGGGAAAGAGGAGTGAGGGGAAGGAAATAGGAGTGAGGGGAAACAGGAATGAGGGGAAACAGGAGTGAGGGGAAAGAGGAGTGAGGGGAAAGAGGAGTGAGGGGAAAGAGGAGTGAGGGGAAATAGGAGTGAGGGGAAACAGGAGTGAGGGGAAACAGGAGTGAGGGGAAAAGACAATCACCTCATGTTCAGGCAGATTCACTCATTATCATATGATATGTTTACTACACGTTTACTACACGTTTCTGTCCTGTATTGTTGTGACGTCTCTGTTTTGTCATCTATTTGAAAATACACTGGCATCTTGAGAGGTCATCACTGTGAATAAGTATCTCTAATTAATTTACTTATCTCTATAAAGAAAATGTATATAAGCATTTCAGAATGTGTATTTCAGTAACTTTACCTTGAGTATGAGTCGATACGGAACAGTATACTGTACTTAAGTATGTAGTATGTTTTATGTGTGTAGTATATACAAAACATTAAGAACGCCTTCCTAATATTGAGTTGCACTCTCCCCTTTTGCCCTCAGAAGAGCCTCAATTCATCGGGGCATGAAACTCTACAAGGTGTTGAAAGCGTTCCACAGGGTTCCACACGTTGACTCCAATGCTTCTCACAGTTGTGTCAAGTTGGCTGGATGTCCTTTGGGTGGGTGACCATTCTTGGTACACACAGGAAACTGGTGAGTGTAAAAAACCCAGCAGCTTTGCAGTTCTCGACAACACAAACCTGTGCGCCTGGTAACTACGACCATTCGCTGTTCAAAGGCACTTCAATATTTAGTCTCTCCCATTCACCCTCTGAATGGTACACACACACAATCCCTGTCTCCACTGTCTCAAGGCTTAAAAATCCTTCTTTAACCTGTTTCCTCCCCTTCATCTACACTGACTGAAGTGGATTCAATACGGGATCCAGGTGAAGAGCAGGTGTCCTTAATGTTTTGTACAATCAGTGTAGTATGTAGTATGAAGTTCAGTACCTTGAGTATGAGTTGTTTGAGGAACTACTGTACGAAGTATGCATGTAGTATGTAGTACAGTGCCTTGCGAAAGTATTCGGCCCCCTTGAACTTTGCGACCTTTTGCCACATTTCAGGCTTCAAACATAAAGATATAAAACTGTATTTTTTTTGTGAAGAATCAACAACAAGTGGGACACAATCATGAAGTGGAACGACATTTATTGGATATTTCAAACTTTTTTAACAAATCAAAAACAAAAAAGCAAAATTATTCAGCCCCCTTAAGTTAATACTTTGTAGCGCCACCTTTTGCTGCGATTACAGCTGTAAGTCGCTTGGGGTATGTCTCTATGACATACCCCAAAAAATACAGTTTTATATCTTTATGTTTGAAGCCTGAAATGTGGCAAAAGGTCGCAAAGTTCAAGGGGGCCGAATACTTTCGCAAGGCACTGTATGTTGTCTGTTGTCATGACGTTGCCCTTTTTGGGTACAGCAAGCCCCATACCCCTCTCCCTGCCTCCCCCTTTCCTCCTTCAACTAGGCTGCTGTGGTCAGAGAGACATCATCAATTCCTGAGGATCTCCTCATGGCCACAGTATAGAGAGAGTGAAGTTTCATAGAGAACAAAGGAATTCCTTCCACCTCACAGAACTTGAGGTCCGAACAACGTTTACGTTCCGGAGAAAAGATGGGTGAAGAATCCAGCTACGAACTGGTCCGTTTGTCACAACTTGGGGAAGTTCATGGGAGACAATACGGCCACATTACCATAATGCTGTTTATATAATAGCCTCAGATATGAGGTTTACATCTAATTGTTGTATAAGGTGAATGAGTGAGGATGATACTGTTTGTGAAATTGTGTAATGTGATTTTGGACTGTTTAATGAAGGAAACTCCAATTCCCTTTTGAGTTTAACTAAATCAGAGGACTGCTCATGAGCCCAGTTAGGGTAAGGCATCCTGGGACAGCCCCTTTTCTGCAATTCCGAATAAAACCCCAATCTTGAGAATTCCTCAAGTAGACCATGTTTCTCTCAATCACTGGAGGACAAAGGTTGTAGACCATTGCTGAATCTTTTAACCATACCACGTGGTTAAACTCTTAGACTATCGATACCGACAGAATAAGAACATGTCTTTGATATTAATTACTAGTCTGTAGCTAGGAATTCGGTATCATTGAAAGCGAAGACCGACAACCGCCGAAACATTCATTCTACAACAACATGAATGAATCCACTCCGAACTATCCACTATAACCATGACAGAGAGAGAGACGGACAATTCTACAAAAGAAACAAACTTCTCAACAGCGATCAAGACGACACACTGAGCGTAAATATATATATTGATTGCAATTGTTCCCGAATGAGTGAGCGTTCATGTGTAAAGGATTAGCATTTCAATTGTTGTAATTATTAACTCTGTAGTGACTTCTCAGCTGACCTCCACTTGTTAGAATGATCAACTCTGTAGTGACTTCTCAGCTGACCTCCACTTGTTAGAATTATTAACTCTGTGGTGACTTCTCAGCTGACCTCCACTCCCGTTTTGTCCACCAAGCCGCGATGCCGGTTTAGCCCACTAGGGGCACATTCCCTTATTCCCTTGTTTGTTTGTTTATGCATTTCTGTGAATTACTTAGTAATAAATATATAATTTAAGACAATTGATGTATGGATGACTCATAGTGAAGACTGGGTTCGTGCAGATAACCAACAATTTATGACGTTTGGAATGAGACTAACGTGAGGTAAAATAAATAATTCATTAATGAGAAGACTATTGATCAGATATGAAAATATCTAAAAGGTTATATTGGGAAATTATAACTTTGTAATCTGAATATTTTCCTTGGTGCCCCGACTTCCAAGTTAATTACAGTTCCATGATTACTCAGTTTGATCACGTATCAATTAAATGATAGTAAAGACACGACAATGTAAAACATTGTTACCTTGAGTATGAGTTGTTTGAGGAACTACTGTACGAAGTATGCATGTAGTATGTAGTATGTAGTATGTAAAACATTGTTACCTTGAGTATGAGTTGTTTGAGGAACTACTTTACGAAGTATGCATGTAGTATGTAGTATGTAAAACATTGTTACCTTGAGTATGAGTTGTTTGAGGAACTACAGTATGAAGTATGCATGTAGTATGTAGTATGTAGTATGTAAAACATTGTTACCTTGAGTATGAGTTGTTTGAGGAAATACAGTATGAAGTATGCATGTAGTATGTAGTATGTCGTATGTATGCATGTAGTATGTAGTATGCATGTAGTATGTAGTATGCATGTAGTATGTAAAACATTGTTACCTTGAGTATGAGTTGTTTGAGGAACTACAGTATGAAGTATGCATGTAGTATGTAGTATGTAGTATGTATGCATGTAGTATGCATGTACTATGTAGTATGTAGCATGTATGCATGTAGTATGTAGCATGTAGTATGTATGCATGTAGTATGTAGTATGTATGCATGTAGTATGTAGTATGCATGTAGTATGTAGTATGTAGCATGTAGTATGTATGCATGTAGTATGTAGCATGTATCATGTTGTATGTAGTATGTATGCATGTAGTATGTAGCATGTAGTATGTAGTATGTAAAACATTGTTACCTTGAGTATGAGTTGTTTGAGGAACAGCAGCATGAAGGCTCTGAGAGAGATGATCTCCTTCTGGGACGGCCTCGGTCCATCTGCACAAGAGACAACATCAAAACAACGTCAATACAACGTTACAACAACGTTAAAACAACGTCAATCCAACGTTAAAACAATGTTAATACAACATCAAAACAACGTTAATACAACATCAAAACAACGTTAATACAACATCAAAACAACGTTACAACAACATTAATACAACATTCATTCCATCTCCACACAGTAAACATCAACACAACGTTAAATTCAGGTCTGCGGTACGAATACACACGTAACGTATCACACACTCCTTTTCATCTGACAGGCAGTGTGTTCAAGGCTGTGTGTGTGTGTGTGTGTGTGTGTGTGTGTGTGTGTGTGTGTGTGTGTGTGTGTGTTCAGGGCTGTGTGAGTTCTAGAAATTCATGTGTGTGTGTGTGTGTGTGTTCCTGCCTACTGCGTGCATGTGTGTGTTAAAGGCTGTGTGTGTGTGTGTGTGTGTGTTCAAGGCTGTGTGTGTGTGTGTGTGTGTGTGTTAAAGGCTGTGTGTGTGTGTGTGTGTGTGTGTGTGTGTGTGTGTGTGTGTGTGTGTGTGTGTGTGTGTGTGTGTGTGTGTATGTGTGTGTGTGTTCAAGGCTGTGTGTGTTTGTTTGTTCTAAAACCCAACCGTGCCCCAGGCCATGTCTTTTCCTGGCTCTACTCCAGTGATGATGTGTGTGTTTTGTGGCAACCGGTGATCAATACCGCCCTCTGGGAGAGGAGAGGTCATTACTGAACACGGTTGATGAGAACACACAGAGGTAATGCTGAGACAGAGGTAATGCTGACACAGCGATAACGTTGCCACAGAGGTAATGCTGACACAGAGGTAACAAAGACACAGAGGTAACAACGACACAGAGATAACGTTGACACAGATGTAACGACGACACAGAGGTAACAACAACGACACAGAGGTAACAACAACACAGAGGTAACAACGACACAGAGGTAACAACGACACAGAGGTAACAACAACACAGAGGTAACAACAACAACACAGAGGTAACAACAACACAGAGATAACAACAACACAGAGGTAACAACAACACAGAGGTAACAACAACACAGAGGTAACAACGACACAGAGGTAACAACGACACAGAGGTAACAACAACAACACAGAGGTAACAACAACAACACAGAGGTAACAACAACACAGATGTAACAAAGACACAGAGATAACGCTGACCTGTGTATCTGTAATCTGCACCTGTGTAGCTGTAATCTGTATATGTGTATGTGTATGTGAGCGTGCATTGTGTGTGTGTGTGTCTGCGTGCACAAGCGTGTGTGTGTGTGTCTGTGTGTGTGTGTGTGTCTGCGTGCACAAGTGTGCGTGTGTGTGTGTGTGTGTGTGTGTGTCTGCGTGCACAAGTGTGCGTGTGTGTGCGTGTGTGTGCGTGCACATGTGTGTGTGTGTGTGTGTCTGCGTGCACAAGTGTGCGTGTGTGTGTGTGTCTGCGTGCACAAGTGTGTGTGTGTGTGTGTGTGTGTGTGTGTGTGTGTGTGTGTGTGTGTGTGTGTGTGTGTGTGTGTGTGTGTGTGTGTGTGTGTGTGTGTGTGTGTGTGTGTGTGAGTACGTACCCAGTCCTTTCGGTGTGATGCCACTGCTCTCCAGTGGGTTGCTGGCCCAGTAGTAGTACTTCAGCGTGTGCATCAGTTGCAGCACGGTACCGACGCGACGGATGGTGCTGTAGATGGTCGCCGTGCCAATGAACTCTGCAGACAGGTAGGTGTACAGGGACAACTGGACCTGGGAGGAGAACGCACACAGACAGATACACACACACACACACACACACACACACATACACATACACATACACACACACACACACACACACACTCACACACACACAGACACACACACATACACATACACACACACATACACACACACACACACAAACACACATACACACGTACACAGGAAGAGAGAAAGAGAAACAGGGGGAGGGAGGTTGGGGAGAGCAATTACACACACACACACGCACACACACACAAACACACACACACACACACAGACACAACGTTAGTTGACTGCCAGCAACAATCAATTGAAGTTGCATGTTTGGAGACAGTGTTGATAGCAGAGGATGATTTTATAAACTACAGTCTCTGGGGAGCCCAACAAAACAAACCACAGTAGTAGCCATCCTTGAGTTGGCAACAACCGGATAGATGTGGTTTTCAGAGATACGGCTAATTCAACCTACCCAGCAAACCAACATTGCTTCTGTGAAAGTTCCCTGAACATTTGTTAGTTTGCGTCAAATGTTCTCATAACATAAAAAAAAAACTGTTGAGTCGTGGTAATGATTTTAGAATGTTGGTATAAAACATTCCCCTGATGTTGAGAGAACGTTCCTACAACACATGTAATCTGTTCTTTAAAGGTTCCCAGAACGTTTCATTATGTTTTGGGAACATTGTGTGGAAATGACAGGAGATATCGTCCCCAAACACTAAAACTGTCCAGTTCCGAGGATTATCGCAAAAAAAAAACAATTTGCTTGATGTTGCAAGAAAATTCCAAGAATAATAGATTTATGTTTTTTTTTTTTTTTGTTCCTAAAACATTTATTTCGGTTGTGGGAGCATTGTGGGGACAAGATATATGAAGCCTGAGGACGTACACTAAATTAGCTGCTTTAGTCTGAGACTGCCATCGTTGAAGTCGTTGGTGGTAACGAGAGGCATTGTACAAAACAAAACCATCAGCGATTGGATCGACTCTAACCAATCAGAGTATCAAAGCCAATGACACATTTTCAAACCCGCCCCTTTACCCACGTGTGTTCTGGCTCTGACCCAACCCATCGTTTTTCTGGACCAATCAATCAACCCATCGTTTTTCTGGACCAATCAGATGGGCCCGAACGTGTCAAGATTCCATGAAAGTACTGAGAGCGACTCGATATGGAGAAGAAACGAATGTCCAGGGGCGTGGCATAGTATTTGGCTGGAGCAAGGAGTCTGTGTAGCCTGGCAAAGAGAAAGGTTGACAAAACACTAAAACTGCCCAGTCGTCCTGGCATTCAGAATGTTTCTATCAAAACGTGACTTTAATGTTGACAGAAAACCCTTTCTGAGTTCTTTAACGGTTCCCAGAACACGTTGTGGGAACGATGTGTGTACATTACAAGAGATAGGTTTCCAGAACATGAAATATGCTAAATTGTGATAACATTCATATCATGTTTAAGTTAGGTTGCACTGAACATTCCCATGATGTTTTAAGAATTAAATAAGTCAGTTCTTATGATGTTCATAGCATATTTATTTGGGGTTTAACATAATATTCCCATTGATGTTCACGCAATATACATTTTACCTTGTCTTAAGAGGTCCATAGAAATATACATATAAATTTGACCTTGTCTTAAGAGGTCCATAGAAATATACATATAAATTTGACCTTGTCTTAAGAGGTCCATAGAAATATACATATACATTTTACCTTGTCTTAAGAGGTCCTTAGAAAATGTTATAATTAAGTTTTACAACATTCTCAGTATGTAAAATGTGTATCTCCTTAATAAAGCAGATTGGAATAAATCCCCATTAAGTTTATTTTCAGATTTACTGGCAATTTCCATTTGCGGACTGAATTGTAAGTGATTTAGAAACACATGTATTTTAATTGAATTAAGAGGAACAGTTTAACAGCATTTAGTCATGCAAACCCAACCATATCTTTTACACTTCATAGGTTGCCGATCTGCGTGGCTCAAACCTACAATGTTTAGTACCCTTGCCAGGTCTTTTATCCTCTGCGTCACCAGGGACGCTCTTTTACATTTTTTTTCTTCCAGTACGGTCGTCATGGCAGTACGGTCGTCATGGCAGTATGGTCGTCATGGCAGTATGGTCGTCATGTCACTGAAGTCGACATGGCAGTATGGTCGTCATGGCAGTACGGTCGACATGGCAGTACGGTTGCCCTGGCAGTATGGTTGCCATGGCAGTAGTCATCATGGCAGTATGGTCGTCATGGCAGTATGGTTGCCATGGCAGTACGGGTGATATGGCAGTACGGTTGCCATGGCAGTACGGTCGTCATGGCAATATGGTCGTCATGGCAGTACGGTCGTCATGGCAGTACGGTCGACATGGCAGTACGGTTGCCATGGCAGTATGGTCATCATGGCAGTATGGTCGGCATGGCAGTATGGTCGTCATGGCAGTATGGTCATCATGGCAGTATGGTCGTCATGGCAGTACGGTCGACATGGCAGTACGGTTGCCATGGCAGTATGGTCGTCATGGCAGTATGGTCAACCAGGAATTCCATGCTTCCTTTTTAACCTTCTTAGACATAACTAACCCAGAGAAATACTGGTAACTGGGTTATTCACCACTACTTCTCTCACCCTATCTTTCTGCTGCATACTTCTGGACCCATATTTACAAGGTATCCAAGACTAGGAGAGGAGAGACCAGGAAGAGCTAATGGGGATCCTAACAAATGCTTTTCAATACTTCATGAAAAATAAGCCGAGCATCTCAAAGTAGATATTATATTGGGTTCATTTTAAAAGTTGAACAGTCCATTTTTACACAATGTTTAATTTGTTTCTTAGCCTAAATTCTGAATTTCTGATTGGAAGAAATATTGGAAGAAATATATCTGAACCTTAATATCCCCAAAAAATATTTTGAAAGGAACATGGTTAAAGAATACTGGTGATTGTTCTCATCAGTTCATGTGACCTTCTCACCTATAGACTGTTTTTTCCAAGACAACAGATTTCACTCAAATACAATTCAAATACACAGCCTATTTATCACCCTTGTTAATCTTAACTCACTACTGCTATCAGAAGAAACCCTTGTTGTCCTAACTCACTACTGCTATCAGAGGAAACCCTTGTTGTTTTAACTCACTACTGCTATCAGAAGAAACCCTTGTTGTCCTAACTCACTACTGCTATCAGAGGAAACCCTTGTTGTTTTAACTCACTACTGCTATCAGAAGAAACCCTTGTTGTCCTAACTCACTACTGCTATCAGAAGAAACCCTTGTTGTCCTAACTCACTACTGCTATCAGAAGAAACCCTTGTTGTCCTAACTCACTACTGCTATCAGAAGAAACCCTTGTTGTTTTAACTCACTACTGCTATCAGAAGAAACCCTTGTTGTCCTAGCTAACTACTGCTATCAGAAGAAACCCTTGTTGTCCTAACTCACTACTGCTATCAGAAGAAACCCTTGTTGTTTTAACTCACTACTGCTATCAGAAGAAACCCTTGTTGTCCTAGCTAACTACTGCTATCAGAAGAAACCCTTGTTGTCCTAACTCACTACTGCTATCAGAAGAAACCCTTGTTGTTTTAACTCACTACTGCTATCAGAAGAAACCCTTATTGTCCTAACTCACTTCTGCTATCAGAAGAAACCCTTGGTGTTTTAACTCAGAAGAAACCCTTGTTGTCCTAACTCACTACTGCTATCAGAAGAAACCCTTGGTGTTTTAACTCAGAAGAAACCCTTGGTGTTTTAACTCAGAAGAAACCCCTGTTGTCCTAACTCACTACTGCTATCAGAAGAAACCCTTGTTGTTTTTATATAATCTCAGATTGAACTATTTCTCGATCTTAATCAAATCCCTGGAATGTCTCCTCCAACAGTATGGGATTCAATGAAGGCTTATCTAAGAGGACAAATTATTTCCTACAGCGCAAGATTAAGGAACTGCAACGCCTCGGGGGAATTTACAAATACAATCCTGGATTTGGATATGACATGTTCACACTCTTCATCCGTAGATTTAATAAAACAACGTTTGACACATCAGACAGAGTTTGATCTTCTTTCAACTTGACGAGCTGAACATCGAATTAGAAAATCTCGATACAAAAAAGATGAACATGGAGAGAAATCAGGAAACACGGTAGCACTACGGCTGCGTCAAGAGAACCTCAAATCAAACCTGAGATAACTGACGAGCTGGGTAACACATGTACGGATCATTTAGAGGTCAGTTCATAACTTTCACTCAGAATTATACACGTCGGGATCCACTGGTAACACCACCTTACTCCACACCTTCTTTGAGAACTTAGATGTTCCTACAGTTGAACCTGAGACACCTGCTGAACTAGAAGAGCTGCTGTCTGTGGAAGAGACTGTGTTGACCATTTATTTACCTTTATATAACTAGGCAAGTCAGTTAAGAACAAATTCTTATTTTCAATGACGGCCTACCGGGGAACAGTGGGTTAACTGCCTTGTTCAGGGGCAGAACGACAGATTTGTACCTTGTAAACTCAGGGATTTGAACTTGCAACCTTCCAGTTACTAGTCCAACACTCTAACCACTAGGCTACCCTGCCGCCCCAAATAACTTCTCCCAAATAACAATGAAATCTATGCAGTGTGGTAAATCCCCTTGAGCCAACGGATTTCTGAGCGAATTCTTAAAATAATTATCAGATCAACTCTCTCCTCTCTTCCAATCTGTATTTTAGGAATCATTCTTCTCAAACTCTTTACCCTCAACAATGAGACAATTGTATATTTCACTTACTCTGAAAAAAGGGGAGCAAAAACAACTCTTGAGTGTGGTTCATATACAGTAGGTCAAGAAAACGTCCTCTCACTGTCAACTGCATTTATTTTCAGCAAACTTAACATGTGTAAATATATTTGTATGAACATAGCAAGAATCAACAACTGAGACATAAACTGAACAAGTTCAACAGACATGTGACCAACATAAATTGAAAAATGTGTCCTTGAACAAAGGGGGGTCAAAATCAAAAGTAACACTCAGTATCTGGTGTGGCCAACAGCTGCATTAAGTACAGCAGTGCATCTCCTCCTCGTGGACTGCACCAGATTTGAAAGTTTCTTGCTGTGAGATGTTACCTCAGTCTTTCACCAAGGCACCTGCAAGTTCCCAGACATTTCTGGAGGGAATGACCCTAGCCCTCACCCTCCGATCCAACAGGTACCAGACATGCTCAATGGGATTGAGATCCGGGCTCGTCACTGTCCATGGCAGAACACTGACAATCCTGTTTTGCAGGAAATCACGCACAGAACGAGCAGTATGGCTTGTGGCATTGTCATGCTGGAGGGTCATGTCAGGATGAGCCTGCAGGAAGGGTACCACATGAGGGAGGAGGGTGTCTTCCCTGTAACGCACAGCGTTGAGACTTGCAATGATGACAAGCTCAGTCCGATGATGCTGTGACACACCGCCCCAGACCATGACGGACCCTCCACCTCCAAATCGATCCCACTCCAGAGTACAGGCCTCGGTGTAACGCTCATTCCTTTGACGATAAACGCAAATCCGACCTTCACCCCTGGTGAAACAAAACCGCGACTCGTCAGTGAAGAGCACTTTTTGCCAGTCCTGTCTGGTCCAGCAATGGTGGGTTTGTGCCCATAGGTGACGTTGTTGCCAGTGATGTCTAGTGAGGACTTGCCTTACAACAGGCCTACAAGCCCTCAGACCAGCCTCTCTCGGCCTATTGCGGACAGTCTGAGCACTGATGGAGGGATTGTGCGTTCCAGGTGTATCTCTGGCAGTTGTTGTTGCCATCCTGTATCTGTCCCGCAGGTGTGATGTTCAGATGTACCGATCCTGTGCATGTGTTGTAACACGTGGTCTGCCACTGCGAGGACGATCAGCTGTCCGTCCTGTCTCCCTGTAGCGCTGTCTTAGGCGTGTCAAAGTACGGACATTGCAATTTATTGCCCTGCCCACATCTGCAGTCCTCATGCATCCTTGCAGCATGCCTAAGGCACGTTCACGCAGATGAGCAGGGACCCTGGGCATCTTTCTTTTGCTGTTTTTTCAGAGTCTGTAGAAAGGCCTCTTTAGTGTCCTAGGTTTTCATAACTGTGAGCTTAATTGCCTACCGTCTGAAAGATGTTAGTGTCTTAACAACCATTCCACAGGTGCATGTTCATTAATTGGTTCATTGAACAAGCATGGGAAACAGTGTTTAAAACCTTTACAATGAAGATCTGTTACCTTCATTGTAGTTATTTGGAGAAGTTATTTTGATTTTTTGAAAGACAGGGGCCCGAAAAAGGGCCACTTCTTTTTTTTGTTGCTGAGTTTATTTTATAATCCCTCTTCATCTGACACTCGACAGAGATATTGTTACATGATGCTGAGAAGGCATTTGATCGGGTGGAGTGGGATTATCTATTTTATACTCTTAAAACCTGTTAAAGATAGGGCTGACTACTGCCCCCTTTGGAGGAATTGCGTGCCCATAGTAAACAGAAAAAAAATCTGTCATAAATGTCTAATATATGCATATAATAATAATTATTGAATAGAAAACACTCTAAAGCTTCTAAAACCGTTCAAATTATGTCTGTATGTAAAGCAGAACTCTCAGGGCAGCCATTCTCCCAAACTCTCTCTTGCCATCATGAAAGTTGGGCCAACTTTGACGTCATCGCCCCCACCCTTCCCAACCAGCTACAGATCTGGGAACAGTTTCTATCTCTTCAGCGCGGTGTCCTCTTTCATGGGGCCTCTCTTTGTGAGAATCGCACGCTCCCTCGAGTTTTGGCTGGCTGAAACCTCCGGGTCACGCGAAAATACATGTACTTTCATGCGCGCGTCTGGTCCGGAGCTCTCTTTCTTCCAGGATTGACGAAACGATTTCGGTTTGTCTGTTCGGGCTAAGGTTTGTTTTGCATGTTTAGAACATGCTAAAGCTTAGTCGACATATAATATGTAATTTTGAAGTTTAGATGCGCATCGACTAGAATTTTGGCTGCATTTCAACCGGAATTTGTCGTAAGTTTTGGTAAGTATTACTCCTTCCACGTCTTCTGATCGAAGAACATCAAAGGTAAGGGAATATTTATGTGTTAACTATGGGTTTCTGTGGACTCCGAGATAGAGGAGACATAATGCTAATTTCTGAGCGCCGTCTCATATTATAGCCCAGTGAATGAATTCTGTAACGTTTAAAATAAATGTAACACAGCGGTTGCATTAAGAAGAAGTGTATCTTTCTATCTATATGTAGAACATGCATATTTAGTGTAAGTTTATGTTGTGTATTCCATGTTAGCTGACGGCATCTGCCGAAGCTATCGTCATTTCTCCGGACATTTGAAATATATTTAGTCAAAGTTTATGATGTGTATTGCTTGTTATCTGACGTTAGCTCTGGCAGATATCATCATTTCTCCTGACATTTGAGTAGCATTTTGTGAACATGCCGTCATTGTAAACAGAGATTTATGGATATAAATAGCATATTATTGAAAAAAAACATAAATGTACTGTGTAACATGTCCTATTACTGTCATCTGATGAAGATTTTCAAAAGGTTAGTGAATAATTTTTCTTTTAATCCTGCGTTTGTTGATTGCATTTTTTGGCTATTCAAATTAGCTGTGTCTTTGGTGGTGGTTTGACATAAATATGTGCTATGTTTTCGCCGTAAAACATTTTAGAAATCTGACTTGCTGGCTAGATGAACAAGGTGTTTATCTTTCATTTGAGCTATTGGACTTGTTAATGTGTGGAGGTTAAATATTTCTAAGAATACTTTTGCATTCCGTGCGCCACCGTTCCAGCTGAACGTGGGAGGGGTCGTTCCCAAAAGGGAACCCTACCCCGTCAACAGGTTTAAACAATTTGGATTCTGCCCCAATTATATGTCCTAGATCAAAGTCCTTTACTCCTCCCCTATGGATGCAGTCCGCACAAATAACAATCTTTCATCCTATTTCTAAACAGTTCTATGGAGTGGCACCGCAGGAGGCCCCTCTAAAGAGTGCTATGGAGTGGCACCGCAGGAGGCCCCTGTAAACAATTCTCTGGAGTGGCACCGCAGAGGGCCCCTCTAAACAATTCTCTGGAGTGGCACCGCAGAGGGCCCCTCTAAATAGTTCTATGGAGTGGCACCGCAGGAGGCCCCTCTAAACAGTTCTCTGGAGTGGCACCGCAGGAGGCCCTTCCAAACAGTTCTCTGGAGTGGCACCGCAGGAGGCCCCTCTAAACATGGGCAACAGGCTGGTATGTACTACTCTTCTAGCTAGACGTCTTCTCTACTATTTAAGTGGTAGGATGGGTTTCCTCCTCCTTCATTGGATAAAGGAAGTTCTGCAACATCTCAAACTAGAGAAAATATGCTACTCCTTTAGGGTTATCTGCAATTACATGTTATAATATCTGGAAACCTTACCTGTCCCGTGTAGAAGACAAGGACCCAGCTAATTTCACATCTCCATAAAACAACCCAAACTAGAATTTATATCATTATATGTATTCTATTTTAACTTTTTGTTTTATAATATCTTTGTCTTTTTTTTGGTACTATTTGATTATATTACTCATTGTATATCAAGCCTGCTTAAAGTCTGGATTTGGGGTGGGTTTGATTTGGTAGGGGATCCGTGGGTGTTCTGTTAGAGCAAGAGGTGGGCAACTCTTTCCCCCAGCCCCATCTAACACACCTGACGCCAATAATCACCTAATCATGGTCTTCAGGTTAGAATGACATTAGTTTATATCAGGTGTGTTTACTATGAATGAGGGGAGGCACCAATCAGGCCCTGGAGGAGTTGCCCACCCCTGTGTTAGAGCATGGGGGGGTTGGGGTGGGTTTGATTTGGTAGGGGATCCCTGTGTTAGAGCATGGGGGGGTTGGGGTGGGTTTAATTTGGGGATCCCTGTGTTAGAGCATGGGGGGGTTGGGGTGGGTTTAATTTGGTAGGGGATCCCTGTGTTAGAGCATGGGGGGGTAGGGTGGGTTTAATTTGGGGATCCCTGTGTTAGAGCATGGGGGGGTTGGGGTGGGTTTAATTTGGGGTTCCCTGTGTTAGAGCATGGGGGGGTTGGGTCCATGTGTTAGAGCATGGGAGGGGGGTTGGGTCCATGTGTTAGAGCATGGGGGGGTTGGGGTGGGTTTAATTTGGGGTTCCCTGTGTTAGAGCATGGGGGGGTTGGGGTGGGTTTAATTTGGGGATCCCTGTGTTAGAGCATGGGGGGGTTGGGGTGGGTTTAATTTGGTAGGGGATCCCTGTGTTAGAGCATGGGGGGGTAGGGTGGGTTTAATTTGGGGATCCCTGTGTTAGAGCATGGGGGGGTTGGGGTGGGTTTAATTTGGGGTTCCCTGTGTTAGAGCATGGGGGGGTTGGGTCCATGTGTTAGAGCATGGGAGGGGGGTTGGGTCCATGTGTTAGAGCATGGGGGGGTTGGGGTGGGTTTAATTTGGGGTTCCCTGTGTTAGAGCATGGGGGGGTTGGGGTGGGTTTAATTTGGGGATCCCTGTGTTAGAGCATGGGGGGGGTTGGGTCCCTGTGTTAGAGCATGGGGGGGTTGGGGTCAGTTAAATTTGGGGATCCCCGTGTTAGAGCATGGGGGGGGGGGTTGGGTCCCTGTGTTAGAGCATGGGGGGTTCGGTTTAATTTGGGGATCCCTGTGTTAGAGCATGGGAGGGGGGTTGGGGTGGGTTTAATTTGGGGATCCCTGTGTTAGAGCATGGGGGGGTTGGGTCCATGTGTTAGAGCATGGGGGGGGGGGGGTTGGGTCCATGTGTTAGAGCATGGGGGGGTTGGGTCCATGTGTTAGAGCATGGGGGGGTTGGGTCCATGTGTTAGAGCATGGGGGGGGTTGGGTCCATGTGTTAGAGCATGGGGGGGTTGGGTTCATGTGTTAGAGCATGGGGGGGTTGGGGTGGGTTTAATTTGGGGATCCCTGTGTTAGAGCATGGGGGGGTTGGGTCCATGTGTTAGAGCATGGGGGGGTTGGGGTGGGTTTAATTTGGGGTTCCCTGTGTTAGAGCATGGGGGGGGTTGGGTCCATGTTTTAGAGCATGGGGGGGTTTGGGTGGGTTTAATTTGGGGATCCCTGTGTTAGAGCATGGGGGGGTTGGGTCCATGTTTTAGAGCATGGGGGGTTTGGGTGGGTTTCATTTGGGGATCCCTGTGTTAGAGCATGGGGGGGGTTGGGTCCCTGTGTTAGAGCATGGGGGGGTTTGGGTGGGTTTAATTTGGGGTTCCCTGTGTTAGAGCATGGGGGGGGTTGGGTCCCTGTGTTAGAGCATGGGGGGGTTTGGGTGGGTTTAATTTGGGGTTCCCTGTGTTAGAGCATGGGGGGGGTTGGGTCCATGTGTTAGAGCATGGGGGGGTTGGGTTCATGTGTTAGAGCATGGGGGGGTTGGGTTCATGTGTTAGAGCATGGGGGGGTTGGGTTCATGTGTTAGAGCATGGGGGGGTTGGGGTGGGTTTAATTTGGGGATCCCTGTGTTAGAGCATGGGGGGGGGTTGGATCCCTGTGTTAGAGCATGGGGGGGGGGTTGGATCCCTGTGTTAGAGCATGGGGGGGTTGGGTCCATGTGTTAGAGCATGGGGGGGTTGGGTCCATGTGTTAGAGCATGGGGGGGAGTTGGATCCCTGTGTTAGAGCATGGGGGGGTTGGGTTCATGTGTTAGAGCATGGGGGGGTTGGGTCCATGTGTTAGAGCATGGGGGGGGGTTGGATCCCTGTGTTAGAGCATGGGGGGGTTGGGTTCATGTGTTAGAGCATGGGGGGGTTGGGTCCATGTGTTAGAGCATGGGGGGGGGTTGGATCCCTGTGTTAGAGCATGGGGGGGTTGGGTTCATGTGTTAGAGCATGGGGGGGTTGGGTCCATGTGTTAGAGCATGGGGGGGGTTGGATCCCTGTGTTAGAGCATGGGGGGGTTGGGTCCATGTGTTAGAGCATGGGGGGGGGTTGGGTCCATGTGTTAGAGCATGGGGGGGGGTTGGGTCCATGTGTTAGAGCATGGGGGGGTTGGGTCCATGTGTTAGAGCATGGGGGGGGTTGGATCCCTGTGTTAGAGCATGGGGGGGGTTGGGTCCATGTGTTAGAGCATGGGGGGGTTGGGTCCATGTGTTAGAGCATGGGGGGGTTGGATCCCTGTGTTCGAGCATGGGGGGGTCGGGGTGGGTTTAATTTGGGGATCCCTGTGTTAGAGCATGGGGGGGTTGGGTTCTGCCCTCTAGCTGTGTTTCCTGGGGGGGGTTGGATCCCTGTGTTAGAGCATGGGGGGGGGTTGGGTCCATGTTTTAGAGCATGGGGGGGGGGTTGGGTTCTGCCCTCTAGCTGTGTTTTCTGTATAATTATAAAACATGACAAATAATAAAACCTTTAAACAACAACAATGATAATATGTTGGACCAGCAATCTGCAGCTCTGCAGCCAGATCATTAACCATCTACGCCACTACGTCCTTGTGTTTATTTTTCATTTGATCAAATATGGTCAATCCGGACACACATTTCAAAGTTATTCAAATGTTCCCATCCTCTTCATACGCCGTGTCCTTGTAACGCTCTTATTTTAGGATTGTCTTTCTTCATCACGTGATGAAAGTCTTATGTAAATGGGATGTTGACATTGAGAAAAGATTCAATTGTTTTCTGATTTAGTTTGAAGTAGAGGACAGAAAAGTTAGACCCGTTCAGAAATGGACCTGGGGCTTTCCAATACGGATCAGATATGCATTAATACTAGATTATATTTTTTAAGAGACCTGTTCCGATCGGACCCGAGGACTAGACCCGTTCCATATAGACCCGGTACGATCCAGACCCGGTCCGATCCGAGTGAGGTAAGCAGCAGAAAAGTACATCTTTAAGCTACTTTATTAACCAGAGCTGATAAAGCGTGAGAGGAGGAAGAGAGAGGTGATGACTAGCAGGGGGCCATGCTGTGTGTGATGGCTACTGTGAGAGGAGGTAGAGAGAGGTGATGACTAGCAGGGGGCCATGCTGTGTGTGATGGCTACTGTGAGAGGAGGTAGAGAGAGGTGGGTCGTGCTGTGTGTGATGGCTACTGTGAGAGTAGGTAGAGAGAGGTGGGCCGTGCTGTGTGTGTAGACTACTGTGAGAGGAGGTAGAGAGAGGTGGGCCATGCTGTGTGTGTGACTACTGTGAGAGGAGGTAGAGAGAGGTTGGTCGTGCTGTGTGTGTAGACTACTGTGAGAGGAGGTAGAGAGAGGTGGGCCGTGCTGTATGTGATGACTAGCAGGGGGTCGTGCTGTGCGTGTTGGCTACTGTGAGTGTGAGCGAGACCAATAGCTGCTATAGTAGACCAATAGCTGCCCGTAGTAGACCAATAGCTGCCATAGCAGACCAATAGCTGCTATAGTAGACCAATAGCTGCCATAGTAGACCAATAGCTGCTATAGTAGACCAATAGCTGCTATAGTAGACCAATAGCTGCCCGTAGTAGACCAATAGCTGCCATAGTAGACCAATAGCTGCCATAGTAGACCAATAGCTGCTATAGTAGACCAATAGCTGCTATAGTAGACCAATAGCTGCTATAGTAGACCAATAGCTGCCCGTAGTAGACCAATAGCTGCCATAGTAGACCAATAGTTGCTATAGTAGACTAATAGCTGCTATAGTAGACCAATAGCTGCCCGTAGTAGACCAATAGCTGCTATAGTAGACCAATAGCTGCCATAGTAGACCAATAGCTGCTATAGTAGACCAATAGCTGCTATAGTAGACCAATAGCTGCCATAGTAGACCAATAGCTGCCATAGTAGACCAATAGCTGCCCGTAGTAGACCAATAGCTGCTATAGTAGACCAATAGCTGCTATAGTAGACTAATAGCTGCCATAGTAGACCAATAGCTGCCCGTAGTAGACCAATAGCTGCCATAGTAGACTAATAGCTGCTATAGTAGACCAATAGCTGCTATAGTAGACCAATAGCTGCTATAGTAGACTAATAGCTGCTATAGTAGACTAATAGCTGCTATAGTAGACTAATAGCTGCTATAGTAGACTAATAGCTGCTATAGTAGACTAATAGCTGCTATAGTAGACTAATAGCTGCTATAGTAGACCAATAGCTGCTATAGTAGACCAATAGCTGCTATAGTAGACTAATAGCTGCTATAGTAGACCAATAGCTGCTATAGTAGACTAATAGCTGCTATAGTAGACTAATAGCTGCCCGTAGTAGACCAATAGCTGCTATAGTAGACTAATAGCTGCCCGTAGTAGACCAATAGCTGCTATAGTAGACTAATAGCTGCTATAGTAGACTAATAGCTGCTATAGTAGACTAATAGCTGCTATAGTAGACTAATAGCTGCTATAGTAGACCAATAGCTGCTATAGTAGACCAATAACTGCTATAGTAGACCAATAGCTGCTATAGTAGACCAATAGCTGCTATAGTAGACCAATAGCTGCTATAGTAGACTAATAGCTGCTATAGTAGACCAATAGCTGCCCGTAGTAGACCAATAGCTGCTATAGTAGACCAATAGCTGCCCGTAGTAGACCAATAGCTGCTATAGTAGACTAATAGCTGCCCGTAGTAGACCATTAGCTGCTATAGTAGACCAATAGCTGCCCGTAGTAGACCAATAGCTGCTATAGTAGACCAATAGCTGCTATAGTAGACCAATAGCTGCCATAGTAGACCAATAGCTGCTATAGTAGACCAATAGCTGCTATAGTAGACTAATAGCTGCTATAGTAGACTAATAGCTGCTATAGTAGACTAATAGCTGCTATAGTAGACCAATAGCTGCTATAGTAGACCAATAGCTGCTATAGTAGACCAATAGCTGCTATAGTAGACCAATAGCTGCTATAGTAGACTAATAGCTGCTATAGTAGACTAATAGCTGCCCGTAGTAGACCAATAGCTGCCCGTAGTAGACCAATAGCTGCTATAGTAGACTAATAGCTGCTATAGTAGACTAATAGCTGCTATAGTAGACCAATAGCTGCTATAGTAGACTAATAGCTGCTATAGTAGAACAATAGCTGCCCGTAGTAGACCAATAGCTGCTATAGTAGAACAATAGCTGCTATAGTAGACTAATAGCTGCTATAGTAGACTAATAGCTGCTATAATAGACTAATTTTTATTTCACCTTTATTTAACCAGGTAGGCTAGTTGAGAACAAGTTCTCATTTGCAACTGCGACCTGGCCAAGATAAAGCATAGCAGTGTGAGCATACAACAAAGAGTTACACATGGAGTAAACAATTAACAAGTCAATAACACATTAGAAAACAAAGGGGGGGTCTATATACAATGTGTGCAAAAGGCATGAGGAGGTAGGCAAATAATTACAATTTTGCAGATTAACACTGGAGTGATAAATGATCAGATGGTCATGTACAGGTAGAGATATTGGTGTGCAGAAGAGCAGAAAAGTAAATAAATAAAAACAGTATGGGGATGAGGTAGGTGAAAAGGGTGGGCTATTTACCAATAGACTATGTACAGCTGCAGCGATCGGTTAGCTGCTCAGATAGCTGATGTTTGAAGTTGGTGAGGGAGATAAAAGTCTCCAACTTCAGCGATTTTTGCAATTCGTTCCAGTCACAGGCAGCAGAGTACTGGAACGAAAGGCGGCCAAATGAGGTGTTGGCTTTAGGGATGATCAGTGAGATACACCTGCTGGAGCGCGTGCTACGGATGGGTGTTGCCATCGTGACCAGTGAGCTGAGATAAGGCGGAGCTTTACCTAGCATAGACTTGTAGATGACCTGGAGCCAGTGGGTCTGGCGACGAATATGTAGCGAGGGCCAGCCGACTAGAGCATACAAGTCGCAGTGGTGGGTGGTATAAGGTGCTTTAGTGACAAAACGGATGGCACTGTGATAGACTGCATCCAGTTTGCTGAGTAGAGTGATGGAAGCCATTTTGTAGATGACATCGCCGAAGTCGAGGATCGGTAGGATAGTCAGTTTTACTAGGGTAAGCTTGGCGGCTTGAGTGAAGGAGGCTTTGTTGCGGAATAGAAAGCCGACTCTTGATTTGATTTTCGATTGGAGATGTTTGATATGAGTCTGGAAGGAGAGTTTGCAGTCTAGCCAGACACCTAGGTACTTATAGACGTCCACATATTCTAGGTCGGAACCATCCAGGGTGGTGATGCTAGTCGGGCATGCAGGTGCAGGCAGCGACCAGTTGAAAAGCATGCATTTGGTTTTACTAGCGTTTAAGAGCAGTTGGAGGCCACGGAAGGAGTGTTGTATGGCATTGAAGCTTGTTTGGAGGTTAGATAGCACAGTGTCCAAAGACGGGCCGAAAGTATATAGAATGGTGTCGTCTGCGTAGAGGTGGATCAGGGAATCGCCCGCAGCAAGAGCAACATCATTGATATACACAGAGAAAAGAGTCGGCCCGAGAATTGAACCCTGTGGCACCCCCATAGAGACTGCCAGAGGACCGGACAGCATGCCCTCCGATTTGACGCACTGAACTCTGTCTGCAAAGTAATTGGTGAACCAGGCAAGGCAGTCATCCGAAAAACCGAGGCTACTGAGTCTGCCGATAAGAATATGGTGATTGACAGAGTCGAAAGCCTTGGCAAGGTCGATGAAGACGGCTGCACAGTACTGTCTTTTATCGATGGCGGTTATGATATCGTTTAGTACCTTGAGTGTGGCTGAGGTGCACCCGTGACCGGCTCGGAAACCAGATTGCACAGCGGAGAAGGTACGGTGGGATTCGAGATGGTCAGTGACCTGTTTGTTGACTTGGCTTTCGAAGACCTTAGATAGGCAGGGCAGGATGGATATAGGTCTGTAACAGTTTGGGTCCAGGGTGTCTCCCCCTTTGAAGAGGGGGATGACTGCGGCAGCTTTCCAATCCTTGGGGATCTCAGACGAGATGAAAGAGAGGTTGAACAGGCTGGTAATAGGGGTTGCGACAATGGTGGCAGATAGTTTCAGAAATAGAGGGTCCAGATTGTCAAGCCCAGCTGATTTGTACGGGTCCAGGTTTTGCAGCTCTTTCAGAACATCTGCTATCTGGATTTGGGTAAAGGAGAACCTGGAGAGGCTTGGGCGAGGAGCTGCGGTGGGGGCGGAGCTGTTGGCCCGAGGTTGAAGTAGCCAGGCGGAAGGCATGGCCAGCCGTTGAGAAATGCTTATTGAAGTTTTCGATAATCATGGATTTATCAGTGGTGACCGTGTTACCTAGCCTCAGTGCAGTGGGCAGCTGGGAGGAGGTGCGCTTGTTCTCCATGGACTTCACAGTGTCCCAGAACACCAGAATACTAATAGCTGCTATAGTAGACTAATAGCTGCTATAGTAGACTAATAGCTGCTATAGTAGACTAATAGCTGCTATAGTAGACTAATAGCTGCTATAGTAGACTAATAGCTGCTATAGTAGACTAATAGCTGCTATAGTAGACTAATAGCTGCCCGTAGTAGACCAATAGCTGCCCGTAGTAGACTAATAGCTGCTATAGTAGACCAATAGCTGCCCGTAGTAGACTAATAGCTGCTATAGTAGACCAATAGCTGCCCGTAGTAGACTAATAGCTGCTATAGTAGACTAATAGCTGCTATAGTAGACTAATAGCTGCTATAGTAGACTAATAGCTGCTATAGTAGACCAATAGCTGCCCGTAGTAGACTAATAGCTGCTATAGTAGACTAATAGCTGCCCGTAGTAGACCAATAGCTGCCCGTAGTAGACTAATAGCTGCTATAGTAGACTAATAGCTGCCCGTAGTAGACCAATAGCTGCCCGTAGTAGACTAATAGCTGCTATAGTAGACCAATAGCTGCCCGTAGTAGACTAATAGCTGCTATAGTAGACCAATAGCTGCCCGTAGTAGACTAATAGCTGCTATAGTAGACTAATAGCTGCTATAGTAGACTAATAGCTGCTATAGTAGACTAATAGCTGCTATAGTAGACTAATAGCTGCTATAGTAGACTAATAGCTGCTATAGTAGACTAATAGCTGCTATAGTAGACTAATAGCTGCTATAGTAGACTAATAGCTGCTATAGTAGACTAATAGCTGCTATAGTAGACTAATAGCTGCCATAGCCAGGTTATTTATCCTCCAATATGATGACATAGTACCTGCCTTGACTGCATCACACCCGGGAGACGCTCGTTAAGAAAGCTAACGGCAGCTAGCTAGGCTAATTTAGGCTCTGTTCACTTTCTTTCTCACCCTACATAGTTACAAACAACAACACAAACAACAACACAAACAACAACACAAACAACAACACAAACAACAACACAAACAACAACAACTCCATTCAGAATATAAAGCAGCAGCCTACCTGTTGTATCTTAGTTGTTGTAGCCTGTCCTTCGCAATGAACTTTTAAATTCCATCATTTTAATTTTCATCTTCCATTGATTAGATATCTCCTAACTTTTGCCCCACATGGAGGCTCTATGAGACGCGCCGCTCTGGTGAAAAGCACCGAGCAGCAGCATAAATTACAACACTTCTCTCTCTCTCTCTACTATACGGGTCAATCCAGACAAGTCAGTTAAAATTACGCATACCCCAGACCCGTGACACTCATATCAGATCTACCCCAGACCCGTGACACTCATATCAGATCTACCCCAGACCCGTGACACTCATATCAGATCTACCCCAGACCCGTGACACTCATATCAGATCTACCCCAGACCCATGACACTCATATCAGATCTACCCCAGACCCGTGACACTCATATCAGATCTACCCCAGACCCGCTCTGGTTCCGGATCGGGTCTCGTGTTTTCTGGTACAAGTGGATCCGTGTTTGAAGGTTTTGAGTCTGTATTTAAGAAGCATATGAATACACAAGAACACACGTTATTTAAAAGGAAGCTCTATCTAACTAAGCTGTCAACACATCCGCAAAAGTGGACAGTTTGTGTGTTTTGGGGGCATTTCATTTGTGATGGAACCAACAATGTTTCCACCAGACTATTCCCACAATTTAATGAAACATTCTGGAAACATATTAAATGTGTTCTAGGAATGTTCCTGGAAACAGATTAAATGTGTTCTAGGAATGTTTCCGGAAACAGATTAAATGTGTTCTAGGAATGTTCCTGGAAACAGATTAAATGTGTTCTAGGAATGTTTCCAGAAACAGATTAAATGTGTTCTAGGAATGTTTCCAGAAACAGATTAAATGTGTTCTAGGAATGTTTCCAGAAACATATTAAATGTGTTCTAGGAATGTTTCCAGAAACAGATTAAATGTGTTCTAGGAATGTTCACCACGAATGGACAGTTTTTGTGTTCAGAGAACGTTTGACGCGACCGAACGAATCTTCTGGGGAACTTTCAAAGAACCAATTTTGGTTTTCTGCGAAAAACATTGTGTTGTTACATGACCTGGAAACCTAATGAGAACGTTTGAGGAACGTTCTGTGTTGGATGTTACAAATGTTGTACACAACATTTTAGTGAACGTTATGAGAACATTCCAATAATATTTTAGCTGTTGATAATTTCAGTTTATAGGACAAAACAAGCAAGTGTAGTGTAGAGAATCTATGTACCATCTAAACCGCTGTGAAATACATTGCATTTTCAGCTGTTTGAAGATGGAGTATGAAACCAAATATTCTTTTAGTTTTTTTAAAACATAAGAACTGGGAGCACAGAAATAGCACACATACAGTACAGTAGAACAGATCAACCACTTCTTAGACTTGCTTTCAATGAGAATGACAGATCTATAACACACTTTTCTATGTGAATTTGGTGAAAGAAGGTTACATACTGCAGCTTTAAAAACCTTTTGTTATAAAAACATTCTCTCAATGTTTTTGGGGAGATGTTGTCATCCTCATGTCAGATGAAACACTCACTAGAACTTATTGAGAATCTTAGCTAATGTTCTAGGTCACTTCTTTTCCCACTTCAACAGGATGTAGGAACTCCTCTCCCTCTCAGGCATTTTCTTTTAAGCCTGATAGGTTAGGTTAAACCAAGCCCCAATGTCCTCTCCTCTCCTGTGCTCTCTTCTCTCCCCTTTTCCTTAGCTCTCCCCTCTCCTATCATCTCTCCTAACCGCACATCTCCTCCCCTCCCATCTTCTCTCCTATTCTCTCCCCTCCTTTCCTCTCCTCTCAACACCTCCAATCCCCTCCTCTCTCTCCACTGGCTGCTGTTATTCAGTTAGCTTGTTTTTTTACCGCCTCAAGCACAACTAGCCTCATCTAAGGACTACCCACAAACACCCTCTCAGCTTTGACATTTAAAAAGAACCTCTCTCTCTCGCTCCCTCTCGCTCTCTCTCTCGCTCCCCTCTCTCTCTCTCTCGCTCCCCTCTCTCTCTCTCTCTCCCTCTCTCTCCCTCTCTCTCTCTCTCTCTCCCTCTCTCTCTCTCTCTATCTCTCTCTCCATCTCTCTTTTCTAATATTATGGCTATGTACAGTGTGGCAACGATAATGCCCACAGAATGTAACAGAATGTCCTAACCTGCACTGTAAAACTCCCATCAGGAGCTGTAACTGAGGCTGAGGGCGGCAGGGCTGAGATTTAGAATCTAACCTTTAAAATAGCAAGGTAATGAAGGGTATACCAGGAAGTTAACTCTCTCCCTCTGTCCCTCTCTGTCTCTCTCTCTCTCTGTGTCCCCCCCCTCTCTCTCTCTCTCTGTGTCTCTCCCCCCCCTCTCTCTCTGTCCCTCTCTGTCTCTCTCTGTCTCTCAATTCAATTCAATTCAAGGGGCTTTATTGGCATGGGAAACATGTGTTAACATTGCCAAAGCAAGTGAGGTAGATAATATACAAAAGTGAGATAAACAATACAACTTAACAGTAAACATTACACACACTAGCCAATTTTTCTGATTTATACGAAATTGTTTGACTACAGAGGTAGCAAAACTGTACTTCAAATCTATGATACTCCCCCACTTAACATACTGCTTGACTAGTTGGGCCCAAGCTTGCTGTACAACATTAAAACCTATTCAGTCTGTCTACAAACAGGCTCTCAAAGTGCTTGATAGGAAGCCCAATAGCCATCATCATTGTCACATCCTTAGAAAGCATGAGCTCTTGAGTTGGGAAAATCTTGTGCAATACACCGACGCATGTCTTGTATTCAAGATCCTCAATGGCCTGGCTCCCCCTCCACTCAATATTTTTGTTAAACAGAAAACCCAGACATATGGCAGCAGATCCACAAGGTCTGCCATGAGAGGTGACTGTATAGTTCCCCTAAGGAAAAGCACCTTTAGTAAATCTGCATTCTCTGTGAGAGCTTCCCATGTCTGGAATACACTGCCATCAGACACACATAACTGCACCACATATCACACTTTCACAAAATGCTTGAAGACATGGCTAAAGGTCAATCAGATTTGTGAACATGGTCCCTAGCTGTGTGTTGCCACTCCATGTTGTCTGTTGTCTGTAGCTTGTGAGGTGTGGAAACACTCTGTTGCTTTTATGAATTTTGTCTTGCTGCTTTTTGTTTTATGTTGCTCTGTCTGTATGCTACGTCTTGCTTGTCCTATGTTGCTCTGTCTGTATGCTACGTCTTGCTTGTCCTATGTTGCTCTGTCTGTATGCTACGTCTTGCTTGTCCTATGTTGCTCTGTCTGTATGCTACGTCTTGCTTGTCCTATGTTGCTCTGTCTGTATGCTACGTCTTGCTTGTCCTATGTTGCTCTGTCTGTATGCTACGTCTTGCTTGTCCTATGTTGCTCTGTCTGTATGCTACGTCTTGCTTGTCCTATGTTGCTCTGTCTGTATGCTACGTCTTGCTTGTCCTATGTTGCTCTGTCTGTATGCTACGTCTTGCTTGTCCTATGTTGCTCTGTCTGTATGCTATGTCTTGCTTGTCCTATGTTGCTCTGTCTGTATGCTACGTCTTGCTTGTCCTATGTTTCTCTGTCTGTATGCTATGTCTTGCTTGTCCTATGTTGCTCTGTCTGTATGCTACGTCTTGCTTGTCCTATGTTGCTCTGTCTGTATGCTATGTCTTGCTTGTCCTATGTTGCTATTGTCTATATTGTAATTGTTTTTAATAACCTGCCCAGGGACTGCGGTTGAAAATTAGCCGGTTGGCTAAAACCGGAACTTTTACTGAAATGTTGATTAATGTGCACTGTCCCTGTAAAAATAATAAATAAACTCAAACTCATATTTTCAAAACAATAAAGAGATTACAAATGTCATATTACGTATATATATACAGTGTTGTAACAATGTACAAATGGTCAAGGGTACACAAGGGAAAATAAATAAGCAGAAATATGGGTTGTATTTACAATGGTGTTTGTTCTTCACTGGTTGCCCTTTTCTTGTGGCAACAGGTCACAAATCTTGCTGCTGTGATGGCACACTGTGGAATTTCACCCAGTAGATATGGGAGTTTATCAAAATTGGATTTGTTTTGAATTCTTTGTGGTTCTGTGTAATCTGAGGGAAATATGTTTCTCTAATATGGTCATACGTTGGACAGGAGGTTAGGAAGTGCAGCTCAGTTTCCACCTCATTTTGTGGGCAGTGAGCACATAGCCTGTCTTCTCTTGAGAGCCATGTCTGCCTATAGTCTGGAAATAGTCAAAGCTTTCCTTAAGTTTGGGTCAGTCACAGTGGTCAGGTATTCTGCCGCTGTGTACTCTCTGTGTAGGGCCAAATAGCATTCTAGTTTGCTCTGTTTTTTTGTTAATTCTGTCCAGACAGCACAGGCACTTAGCTCGGAGCGCATTGAAATGACCAGGGTGGTTGAAAACAGCCGTAATGAGCTCACCTTAATGAGGTATCTCTTAATGAGGTGTTCCTAACGATGTAGCCGAGGCATACAATGGACTGGCACTATACCCACTCCCACAGCTAATTCACTGGACTGGCACTATGCCCACTGAAACAGCTAATTCACTGAACTGGCACTATACCCACTGAAACAGCTAATTCACTGGACTGGCACTATGCCCACTGAAACAGCTAATTCACTGGACTGGCACTATGCCCACTGAAACAGCTAATTCATTGGACTGGCACTATACCCATTGAAACAGCTAATTCACTGGACTGGCACTATACCCACTGAAACAGCTAATTCATTGGACTGGCACTATACCCACTGAAACAGCTAATTCACTGGACTGGCACTATACCCACTGAAACAGCTAATTCAAATTGTCATCATTAAGAGCTGAGCTACGGTGTGCATCAGAGTGTCAAGTATAACTGTTGGCCTCTCTCTCTCTCTTTCTCTCTCTCTCCCTCTCTCTCTCTCTCTCTCTCCCTCCCTCTTCTCTCTCTCTCTCTCTCTCTCTCTTTCTCTCTCTCTCACTCCTCTCTTTTCTCCCTCTTCTCTCTCCCCTCTCTTTCTCCTCTCTATTTTCCATCTCCTCCATCTTTCTTCAATCACCTGTCCAATAGGACCCATAAGTGAAGGGTATAGAGAGGACAGTGAGGTTGCATCCCAAATGACATCATATTCTTTACATGGAACACATAGTATACAACTTCAGTCAGGTGTGTAGGGCAAAAACTAAAAATGTGCATGTCCCCAGGACCAGGATGAAGAAACCCTGTCGTAGGGGGCTGATGTGAAGCAGTCAGCAGAAACAGCATGAAACACATGTCAGATCTTAATTTGACTCTGCAATGCAGGAAATTAACAACAGTGTATTCACGGTTTAAAAAAGCCTCTGAAATTTCAGAATTTGCACTTGGAAATTCCAACATGATTTTTCCATGCAACAAAATGGATCAACCCCGACAAAAATGTAAATGAATTATAATCCACATAACATTTCACATTTCCTGTTGCTGCAGGATTATTTTCCTGCTGTAGCAAACTGGCTTAAATTAAGATCCTACATCTGTAGCAGCAGCAGTCGTCTAGAACTAAAACAGGCTGCCATGGAGACCACCGCTCTACTGCTGCTCTGAGCAGCCAATCACAAGCCAGGGTCAGAGGTTGAAAGTCAGGATATGAACTGGAAACACATTCTCCCCTGGAGAAGAAAAGGACTGGCACAATAACATTCTAGAATAGAACAGTGAGGTAGGCTGTGCACTAAATGGCACCCTATTCCCTATAGTGCACTACTTTTGACTTGAAGCAACATAGGGCTCTGGTCTAAAGTAGTGCACTATATAGGGAATAGGGTGCCATTTGGGACATACTCGGGGGAAAATAACCTAAAGGGACGAAACGCTCACTTCCACTAGTGAATAAATGTCTCTCTCTCTTCCTAGTCCTGGGGTTGTTTCAAAGGTCACTGCTTCTTTCCTTTCAACTGTTCTCTCCTTTATTGTGTTTGATTTATCCTTTGTTTAACCAGGCAAGTCAGTTAAGAACAAATTCTTATTTACGATGACGGCCAAACCCAAACCCGGACGACGCTGGGCCAATTGTGCACCGCCCTATGGGACTCCCAATCACGGTCGGTTGTGATACAGCCTGGAATCGAACCAGGGTGTCTGTAGTGGCGTCTCGGGAGGTTCAAGCTTCTTCTCTGTTCTCTTTTCTGTTCTTCAACCCTCTAATTATTTACACGCTATGATCAGGACAGTACTATGATCAGGACAGTACTATGATCAGGACAGTACTATGATCAGGACAGTACTATGATCAGGACAGTTCTATGATCAGGACAGTACTATGATCAGGACAGTACTATGATCAGGACAGTTCTATGATCAGGACAGTACTATGATCAGGACAGTACTATGATCAGGACAGTCTATGATCAGGACAGTTCTATGATCAGGACAGTACTATGATCAGGACAGTACTATGATCAGGACAGTTCTATGATCAGGACAGTACTATGATCAGGACAGTACTATGATCAGGACAGTACTATGATCAGGACAGTACTATGATCAGGACAGTTCTATGATCAGGACAGTACTATGATCAGGACAGTACTATGATCAGGACAGTTCTATGATCAGGACAGTACTATGATCAGGACAGTACTATGATCAGGACAGTTCTATGATCAGGACAGTTCTATGATCAGGACAGTTCTATGATCAGGACAGTACTATGATCAGGACAGTACTATGATCAGGACAGTACTATGATCAGGACAGTTCTATGATCAGGACAGTACTATGATCAGGACAGTACTATGATCAGGACAGTTCTATGATCAGGACAGTACTATGATCAGGACAGTACTATGATCAGGACAGTTCTATGATCAGGACAGTTCTATGATCAGGACAGTTCTATGATCAGGACAGTACTATGATCAGGACAGTACTATGATCAGGACAGTACTATGATCAGGACAGTTCTATGATCAGGACAGTTCTATGATCAGGACAGTACTATGATCAGGACAGTACTATGATCAGGACAGTTCTATGATCAGGACAGTACTATGTTCTGGACAGTACTATGATCAGGACAGTACTATGATCAGGACAGTACTATGATCAGGACAGTACTAGCATGTGGACAGTACTATGATCAGGACAGTACTATGATCAGGACAGTACAAAGATGTGGACAGGACTAGACTAGGTTAGGTTGGCTGCGCTATGATGGGTTCATATTGGTCGTAATGAGTGTATCCAGATGGTACTGAACAGGACACACACACACACACACACACACACTCACACACACACTCAGTCCCTACCTTAGCGGGTGTGTGTATCCAGATGGCAGCGTTGAAGAGGACGTGGTCACACAGCTGTTTGAGGAGTGGCGCCCCGTGGGTTAACCCGTCCAGGTACTTAGCAAAGGACAAGAACTGTTCCAGCACCGCTCTGGTGATGTGGACCCTGGACGACTGGAGAGAGAGAGAGAGTCAACCTGTCAATCAATCACTCAAACCATAAGGACTGATCTAACACCGCTCTGGTGATGTGGACCCTGGACGACTGGAGAGAGAGAGAGTCAACCTGTCAATCAATCACTCAAACCATAAGGACTGATCTAACACCGCTCTGGTGATGTGGACCCTGGACGACTGGAGAGAGAGAGAGTCAACCTGTCAATCAATCACTCAAACCATAAGGACTGATCTAACACCGCTCTGGTGATGTGGACCCTGGACGACTGGAGAGAGAGAGAGTCAACCTGTCAATCAATCACTCAAACCATAAGGACTGATCTAACACCGCTCTGGTGATGTGGACCCTGGACGACTGGAGAGAGAGAGAGTCAACCTGTCAATCAATCACTCAAACCATAAGGACTGATCTAACACCGCTCTGGTGATGTGGACCCTGGACGACTGGAGAGAGAGAGAGTCAACCTGTCAATCAATCACTCAACCCATAAGGACTGATCTAACACCGCTCTGGTGATGTGGACCCTGGACGACTGGAGAGAGAGAGAGTCAACCTGTCAATCAATCACTCAAACCATAAGGACTGATCTAACACCGCTCTGGTGATGTGGACCCTGGATGACTGGAGAGAGAGAGAAGAGGGAGAGAGAAGAGGGAGAGAGAGAGAGGAGGGAGAGAGAGAGAAGAGGGAGAGAGAGAGAGAAGAGGGAGAGAGAGAAGAGGGAGAGAGAGAGAGAAGAGGGAGAGGGAGAAGAGGGAGAGAGAGAGAGAAGAGGGAGAGCGAGAGAAGAGGGAGAGAGAGAGAAGAGGGAGGGAGAGAGAGAAGAGGGAGAGAGAGAGAAGAGAGAGAAGAGGGAGAGAGAGAGAAGAGGGGGAGAGAGAGAGAGAAGAGGGAGGGAGAGAGAGAAGAGGGAGAGAGAGAGAAGAGGGAGAGAAGAGAGAGAAGAGGGAAAGAGAGAGAAGAGGGAGAGAGAAAATAGAAACCTAGATAAATTAAAACAACTCAGTTTTGAGTTCAGGTTAAAATGCATGGAACAAAACAGAAATGACAAGATATACACACGACATGGGAAGAGCTACGATATGGAAGACACGGGAAGATAGTGTGTAGTGGTAGTGTGGTAATGTGAATATGCAAAGGTACAATGCAGCTACAGATGTGAAAAAAAACCCAGGCCAAGGTCAAGGGCTGGTCAACGACAGTAGCAAACGACTTGTAAAGTTGAAACGAAAACGTACCTTCTCCAGCAGGTACCCGATCACCAGGAATCCCTTTCCACCCAGCATCTGTTCCTGCATGGCCACGGAGCTCTTCAACAGCTCAACCAGGAACGCCAGGAGGGTGGCACTGCAACAACACAAACATACAGATTAACACAAATACATGTATATATATATATATATACACAAACACACATACACGCACGCACGCACGCACGCACGCACGCACGCACGCACGCACGCACACACACACACACACACACACACACACACACACACACACACACACACACATACATACACACACACACACACACACACACAGACACACACACACACACACACACACAACACAGAACACTCCGAGGTGAGGGCCCTCGGAGTGTGGTGTCAGGAAAATAACCTCACACTCAACGTCAACAAAACTAAGGAGATGATTGTGGACTTCAGGAAACAGCAGAGGGAACACCCCCCTATCCACATCGATGGAACAGTAGTGGAGAGGGTAGCAAGTTTTAAGTTCCTCGGCATACACATCACAGACAAACTGAATTGGTCCACTCACACAGACAGCATCGTGAAGAAGGCGCAGCAGCGCCTCTTCAACCTCAGGAGGCTGAAGAAATTCGGCTTGTCACCAAAAGCACTCACAAACCTCTACAGATGCACAATCGAGAGCATCCTGGCGGGGTGTATCACCGCCTGGTATGGCAACTGCACCGCCCTCAACCGTAAGGCTATCCAGAGGGTAGTGAGGTCTGCACAACGCATCACCGGGGGCAAACTACCTGCCCTCCAGGACACCTACACCACCCGATGCTACAGGAAGGCCATAAAGATCATCAAGGACATCAACCACCCGAGCCACTGCCTGTTCACCCCGCTGTCATCCAGAAGGCGAGGTCAGTACAGGTGCATCAAAGCTGGGACCGAGAGACTGAAAAACAGCTTCTATCTCAAGGCCATCAGACTGTTAAACAGCCACCACTAACATTGAGTGGCTGCTGCCAACACACTGACTCAACTCCAGCCACTTTAATAATGGGAATTGATGGGAAATTATGTAAATATATCACTAGCCACTTTAAACAATGCTACCTTATATAATGTTACTTACCCTACATTATTCATCTCATATGCATATGTATATACTGTACTCTATATCATCGACTGCATCCTTATGTAATACATGTATCACTAGCCACTTTAACTATGCCACTTTGTTTACATACTCATCTCATATGTTATACTGTACTCGATATCATCTACTGTATCTTGCCTATGCTGCTTTGTACCCTCACTCATTCATATATCCTTATGTACATATTCCTTATCCCCTTACACTGTGTATAAGACAGTAGTTTTTTTTGGAATTGTTAGTTAGATTACTTGTTCGTTATTACTGCATTGTCGGAACTAGAAGCACAAGCATTTCGCTACACTCGCATTAACATCTGCTAACCATGTGTATGTGACAAATAAAATTTGATTTGATTTGATTTGATTTGAAAGACAAACACATTATTTCTAAATAAATATATGTAATGTGGCTGTTAACAAATATTTATTCAGTGAATGTGAAAAGACAATAACATTATACACACAAACATACTGTTAGGAGAGGAGACATTAACTACTCTCTGTTAGGAGAGGAGACATTAACTACTCTCTGTTAGGAGAGGAGACATTAACTACTCTCTGTTAGGAGAGGAGACATTAACTACTCTCTGTTAGGAGAGGAGACATTAACTACTCTCTGTTAGGAGAGGGGACATTAACTACTCTCTGTTAGGAGAGGAGACATTAACTACTCTCTGTTAGGAGAGGAGACATTAACTACTCTCTGTTAGGAGAGGAGACATTAACTACTCTCTGTTAGGAGAGGAGACATTAACTACTCTCTGTTAGGAGAGGAGACATTAACTACTCTCTGTTAGGAGAGGAGACATTAACTACTCTCTCTTAGGAGAGGAGACATTTACTACTCTCTGTTGGAGAGGAGACATTAACTACTCTCTGTTAGGAGAGGAGACATTAACTAGTCTCTGTTAGGAGAGGAGACATTAACTACTCTCTGTTAGGAGAGGGGACATTAACTAGTCTCTGTTAGGAGAGGGGACATTAACTAGTCTCTGTTAGGAGAGGAGACATTAACTACTCTCTGTTAGGAGAGGGGACATTAACTAGTCTCTGTTAGGAGAGGAGACATTAACTACTCTCTCTTAGGAGAGGAGACATTAACTACTCTCTCTTAGGAGAGGAGACATTTACTACTCTCTGTTAGGAGAGGAGACATTAACTACTCTCTGTTAGGAGAGGAGACATTAACTAGTCTCTGTTAGGAGAGGAGACATTAACTACTCTCTGTTAGGAGAGGGGACATTAACTAGTCTCTGTTAGGAGAGGGGACATTAACTAGTCTCTGTTAGGAGAGGAGACATTAACTACTCTCTGTTAGGAGAGGGGACATTAACTAGTCTCTGTTAGGAGAGGAGACATTAACTAGTCTCTGTTAGGAGAGGAGACATTAACTACTCTCTGTTAAGGAGAGGAGACATTAACTACTCTCTGTTAGGAGAGGAGACATTAACTACTCTCTGTTAGGAGAGGAGACATTAACTACTCTCTGTTAGGAGAGGAGACATTAACTACTCTCTGTTAGGAGAGGAGACATTAACTACTCTCTGTTAGGAGAGGAGACATTAACTAGTCTCTGTTAGGAGAGGAGACATTAACTACTCTCTGTTAGGAGAGGGGACATTAACTAGTCTCTGTTAGGAGAGGGGACATTAACTAGTCTCTGTTAGGAGAGGAGACATTAACTACTCTCTGTTAGGAGAGGGGACATTAACTAGTCTCTGTTAGGAGAGGAGACATTAACTAGTCTCTGTTAGGAGAGGAGACATTAACTACTCTCTGTTAAGGAGAGGAGACATTAACTACTCTCTGTTAGGAGAGGAGACATTAACTACTCTCTGTTAGGAGAGGAGACATTAACTACTCTCTGTTAGGAGAGGAGACATTAACTACTCTCTGTTAGGAGAGGAGACATTAACTACTCTCTGTTAGGAGAGGAGACATTAACTACTCTCTGTTAGGAGAGGAGACATTAACTAGTCTCTGTTAGGAGAGGAGACATTAACTAGTCTCTGTTAGGAGAGGAGACATTAACTAGTCTCTGTTAGGAGAGGAGACATTAACTACTCTCTGTTAGGAGAGTGGATGAGTTATTATAGTACTGTAACAGTGTAGTATTATAGTACTGTAACAGTGTAGATATATAGTACTGTAACAGTGTAGTATTATAGTACTGTAACAGTGTAGAGATATAGTACTGTAACAGTGTAGAGATATAGTACTGTAACAGTGCAGTATAATAGTACTGTAACAGTGTAGTATAATAGTATTGTAACAGTGTAGTATTATAGTACTGTAACAGTGTAGTATTATAGTACTGTAACAGTGTAGTATTATAGTACTGTAACAGTGTAGAGATATAGTACTGTAACAGTGTAGTATTATAGTACTGTAACAGTGTAGTATTATAGTACTGTAACAGTGTAGAGATATAGTACTGTAACAGTGTAGTATAATAGTACTGTAACAGTGTATAGATATAGTACTGTAACAGTGTAGTATAATAGTACTGTAACAGTGTAGAGATATAGTACTGTAACAGTGTAGAGATATAGTACTGTAACAGTGTAGAGATATAGTACTGTAACAGTGTAGTATTATAGTACTGTAACAGTGTAGAGATATAGTACTGTAACAGTGTAGAGATATAGTACTGTAACAGTGTAGAGATATAGTACTGTAACAGTGTAGTATTATAGTACTGTAACAGTGTAGTATTATAGTACTGTAACAGTGTAGAGATATAGTACTGTAACAGTGTAGTATAATAGTACTGTAACAGTGTAGAGATATAGTACTGTAACAGTGTAGAGATATAGTACTGTAACAGTGTAGTATTATAGTACTGTAACAGTGTAGAGATATAGTACTGTAACAGTGTAGAGATATAGTACTGTAACAGTGTAGTATTGTATCACTGTAACAGTGTAGAGATATAGTACTGTAACAGTGTAGTATTATAGTACTGTAACAGTGTAGTATTATAGTACTGTAACAGTGTAGCATTGTATCACTGTAACAGTGTAGAGATATAGTACTGTAACAGTGTAGTATTATAGTACTGTAACAGTGTAGAGATATAGTACTGTAACAGTGTAGAGATATAGTACTGTAACAGTGTAGTATTATAGTACTGTAACAGTGTAGAGATATAGTACTGTAACAGTGTAGAGATATAGTACTGTAACAGTGTAGAGATATAGTACTGTAAAAGTGTAGAGATATAGTACTGTAACAGTCTATTTATCCCTCTGTCCGGCCTCCCTGTGTCTCTCTGTCTTTATACAAACCATGAAGTATTAACCATAGTAGAGTGGTTCAGTCCCCTCTCTCCCTCTCTCCCCCTCTCTCCTTCTCTTCCCCCTCTCTCCTTCTCTCCCCCCTCTATCCTTCTCTCCCCCCTCTCTCCTTCTCTCCCCCTCTCTCCTTCTCTCTCATTCTCTCCCCCCTCTCTCACTCTCTCCCCCCTCTCTCCCTCCTCCCTCCCTCCTACTCACCACACGCTGGTGTCCACAGAGCTGTCGTTGAGTTGTCTGTAGTCCAGTTGTGAGAAGAGAGGGAAGAGGACCTGAATCCCTCCTATAGAATGGATGGCACTGTGGATGGAGTGGGTCACTATGGCCTTCACATCCTAGACATGAGAGAACACACTGTTAGGACACACACACACAGACACACACACACACACACACACACACACACAGACACACACACACACACACACACACACACACACACCACTAACCTGCAGCATGAGTGCGTGTGGTGAGTGAACGAAGATGGATGCGTTCTCTCTGGGCGATGACTCCAGACAGAGCTGTGCGTCGGTGGCCTTGGCGTTGTAGGTGAAAGAGATGGAGCTGGCCTGCTTCCCGTCATACAGGACCTGCAGTACATTACACGACACATTTCAGTCGTTTAACAGACGTCTCTTATCCAGAGGCACTTGTTCATCTTATGATAGCTAGGTAAGACAACCACATACCGTATGTCAATGACCTGCCTACCTGCTTATGGTGCTCGGCCAGGTGGATGTCACTCTCCGACTTAAACTTAAAGGTGCTCTACAGAAGTGAGAGGAGAGAGGAAGGAGGGTGGGGGTGGGTGGAAAGGTGAGGGGTCAGGAGAGGGAGAGAGGGGGAAGGAGGGTGGGGGTGGGTGGAAAGGTGAGGGGTCAGGAGAGGGAGAGAGGAGGAAGGAGGGTGGGGGTGGGTGGAAAGGTGAGGGGTCAGGAGAGGGAGAGAGGGGGAAGGAGGGTGGGGGTGGGTGGAAAGGTGAGGGGTCAGGAGAGGGAGAGAGGAGGAAGGAGGGTGGGGGTGGGTGGAAAGGTGAGGGGTCAGGAGCGGGAGAGAGGGGGAAGGAGGGTGGGGGTGGGTGGAAAGGTGAGGGGTCAGGAGAGGGAGAGAGGGGGAAAGAGCGGAGAGAGAGAGAGCAGAGAGAGGGGGAAGGAGGGAGGAGGAAAGGGAGAGAGCAAGGGTAGAGAGGAGTGAGAGGAAGAAGGGGAAGGGAGATAGAGAGGGGGGAAGTTGACGGAGAGAGAGGGGGAGGGGAGAAAGAGAGAGACAGGGAGGAGAGGGAGGGGAAAGGGGGAGGAAGGGAGAGAGACAGGGAGGAGAGGGAGGGGAAAGGGGGAGGAATGGAGGTGAGGGAGAGGGAGGGGAAAGGGGAGGAAGGGAGAGAGTCAGGGAGGAGAGGGAGGGGAAAGGGGGAGGAAGGGAGAGAGACAGGGAGGAGAGGGAGGGGAAAGGGGGAGGAAGGGAGGTGAGGGAGAGGGAGGGGAAAGGGGGAGGAAGGGAGGTGAGGGAGAGGGAGGGGAAAGGGGGAGGAAGGGAGGTGAGGGAGAGGGAGGGGAAAGGGGGAGGAAGGGAGAGAGACAGGGAGGAGAGGGAAAGGGAGGGGAAAGGGGTAGAAGGGAGGTGAGGGAGAGGGAGAGGGAGGGGAAAGGGGGAGGAAGGGAGAGAGAGTTGAGTCAAGGTTGTATAACTAAGACATTCTAAGCTTCAAGGCCTCAGCTCTCTGACATCACCAATACAAACAGAAAACACAAGTCACTTATGAATTCCTCCCAGAAACAGAAAGGGCAGGGACAGAAAGGAAGTGAAATAGAATGGTGTGTGTGTGTGTGTGTGTGTGTGTGTGTGTGTGTGTGTGTGTGTGTGCGTGCGTGCGTGCGTGCGTGTGTGTGTGTGTGCGCGTGTGCGTGTGTACATGTGCGTGTGTGTTCGGGTGCGCGCCAAATTCACCCAGAATGGCAAAGTCATCGAACAACGGCACAGGACAAAAGAGGAGGAGCATATGTATAAATTAGAGCAGAGCGTGATATCTCCACTACAGATACAGGAAGAAGAGATGATATCTCCACTATAGATACAGGAAGAAGAGATGATATCTCCACTATAGATACAGGAAGAAGAGATGATATCTCCACTATAGATACAGGAAGAAGAGATGATATCTCCCACTACAGATACAGGAAGAAGAGATGATATCTCCACTATAGATACAGGAAGAAGACGTGATATCTCCACTATAGATACAGGAAGAAGAGATGATATCTCCACTACAGATACAGGAAGAAGAGATGATATCTCCACTACAGATACAGGAAGAAGAGATGATATCTCCACTATAGATACAGGAAGAAGAGATGATATCTCCACTACAGATACAGGAAGAAGAGATGATATCTCCACTATAGATACAGGAAGAAGAGATGATATCTCCACTATAGATACAGGAAGAAGAGATGATATCTCCACTATAGATACAGGAAGAAGAGATGATATCTCCACTATAGATACAGGAAGAAGAGATGATATCTCCACTATAGATACAGGAAGAAGAGATGATATCTCCACTATAGATACAGGAAGAAGAGATGATATCTCCACTATAGATACAGGAAGAAGAGATGATATCTCCACTATAGATACGGAAGAAGAGATGATATCTCCACTATAGATACAGGAAGAAGAGATGATATCTCCACTACAGATACAGGAAGAAGAGATGATATCTCCACTATAGATACAGGAAGAAGAGATGATATCTCCACTATAGATACAGGAAGAAGAGATGATATCTCCACTATAGATACAGGAAGAAGAGATGATATCTCCACTATAGATACAGGAAGAAGAGATGATATCTCCACTATAGATACGGGAAGAAGAGATGATATCTCCACTATAGATACAGGAAGAAGAGATGATATCTCCACTATAGATACAGGAAGAAGAGATGATATCTCCACTATAGATACAGGAAGAAGAGATGATATCTCCACTATAGATACAGGAAGAAGAGATGATATCTCCACTATAGATACAGGAAGAAGAGATGATATCTCCACTATAGATACAGGAAGAAGAGATGATATCTCCACTATAGATACAGGAAGAAGAGATGATATCTCCACTATAGATACAGGAAGAAGAGATGATATCTCCACTATAGATACAGGAAGAAGAGATGATATCTCCACTATAGATACAGGAAGAAGAGATGATATCTCCACTATAGATACAGGAAGAAGAGATGATATCTCCACTATAGATACAGGAAGAAGAGATGATATCTCCACTATAGATACAGGAAGAAGAGATGATATCTCCACTATAGATACAGGAAGAAGAGATGATATCTCCACTATAGATACAGGAAGAAGAGATGATATCTCCACTATAGATACAGGAAGAAGAGATGATATCTCCACTATAGATACAGGAAGAAGAGATGATATCTCCACTATAGATACAGGAAGAAGAGATGATATCTCCACTATAGATACAGGAAGAAGAGATGATATCTCCACTATAGATACGGGAAGAAGAGATGATATCTCCACTATAGATACAGGAAGAAGAGATGATATCTCCACTATAGATACAGGAAGAAGAGATGATATCTCCACTATAGATACAGGAAGAAGAGATGATATCTCCACTATAGATACAGGAAGAAGAGATGATATCTCCACTATAGATACAGGAAGAAGAGATGATATCTCCACTACAGATACAGGAAGAAGAGATGATATCTCCACTATAGATACAGGAAGAAGATATGATATCTCCACTATAGATACAGGAAGAAGAGATGATATCTCCACTATAGATACAGGAAGAAGAGATGATATCTCCACTATAGATACAGGAAGAAGAGATGATATCTCCACTATAGATACAGGAAGAAGAGATGATATCTCCACTATAGATACAGGAAGAAGAGATGATATCTCCACTATAGATACAGGAAGAAGAGATGATATCTCCACTATAGATACAGGAAGAAGAGATGATATCTCCACTATAGATACAGGAAGAAGAGATGATATCTCCACTATAGATACAGGAAGAAGAGATGATATCTCCACTATAGATACAGGAAGAAGAGATGATATCTCCACTATAGATACAGGAAGAAGAGATGATATCTCCACTATAGATACAGGAAGAAGAGATGATATCTCCACTATAGATACAGGAAGAAGAGATGATATCTCCACTATAGATACAGGAAGAAGAGATGATATCTCCACTATAGATACAGGAAGAAGAGATGATATCTCCACTATAGATACGGGAAGAAGAGATGATATCTCCACTATAGATACAGGAAGAAGAGATGATATCTCCACTATAGATACAGGAAGAAGAGATGATATCTCCACTATAGATACAGGAAGAAGAGATGATATCTCCACTATAGATACAGGAAGAAGAGATGATATCTCCACTATAGATACAGGAAGAAGAGATGATATCTCCACTACAGATACAGGAAGAAGAGATGATATCTCCACTATAGATACAGGAAGAAGATATGATATCTCCACTATAGATACAGGAAGAAGAGATGATATCTCCACTATAGATACAGGAAGAAGAGATGATATCTCCACTATAGATACAGGAAGAAGAGATGATATCTCCACTATAGATACAGGAAGAAGAGATGATATATCCACTACAGATAAAGGTTAAAGACGTGATATCTCTTTAAATTAAATTAGAAAACATCGGAGTGCTCTTGGCTGTAAACTGGTTCAACTATTACGGTGTATTACCGTAGAAAATGTTAAGTAATTGGACAGGTCTGACAGATTACAGTCAACATTATCATTGGAGGATAATGACTTCAAAAGGAATGATTATCTGGCATTGTCATGTGAATGTAGAATATATTGTAATACATTATCATATGAAAGTCAGTATTACTGTAATACAGTATCATATGAAAGTCAGTATTATAATATATTATTATATGAATGTAGACTATCGATTTGTCGTATCATACTATTTGAATAAGATCTGTCTAAAGCCTCTTACACCTCACAAAGACAATCAAATACACACACAAGGCCTGTCTGACTCCCAGTCATTGAGGTGATGTCTGACTCCCAGTCATTGAGATAATGTCTGACTCCCAGTCATTGAGATAATGTCTGACTCCCAGTCATTGAGATGATGTCTGACTCCCAGTCATTGAGATGATGTCTGACTCCCAGTCATTGAGGTGATGTCTGACTCCCAGTCATTGAGATGATGTCCGACTCCCAGTCATTGAGATAATGTCTGACTCCCAGTCATTGAGATGATGTCTGACTCCCAGTCATTGAGATGATGTCTGACTCCCAGTCATTGAGATGATGAGATGATGTCTGACTCCCAGTCATTGAGGTGATGTCTGACTCCCAGTCATTGAGGTGATGTCTGACTCCCAGTCATTGAGATAATGTCTGTTTCCCAGTCATTGAGATAATGTCTGACTCCCAGTCATTGAGATGATGTCTGACTCCCAGTCATTGAGATAATGTCTGACTCCCAGTCTCTCAGCCTGTCTGAGTGTGTAGAACTCGGTCACAGGAAGACAGAATGAGAACATTCCAATCATCAATCACCATTGGTTACGGCAAGGAGAACAGCATGACAGCTAGGTCACACACACACACACACACACACAGGCAACGCACGCACACACACGCACACACACACACACACACAGGCAACGCACGCACGCACACACACGCACACACACACACACACACACACAAACTCAAACACACACACACACAGGCAACGCACGCACACACACACACAGGCAACACACGCACACACACACACACAAACTCAAACACACACACACACAGGCAACGCACGCACACACACACGGTCGTGGCCATGAATGGATTCACCATAGTGAAGGCGTAGACTCAGGTTTTCTGGGTCTCTATGTTTTTGGTAGGACAGGTTTCTCAATTTCTTTCTTAGGTTTTTACATTCTTCATCAAACCATTTGTCATTGTTGTTGATTTTCTTAGGATGTCTGCTTGAATTGTTTTTAGCTGAGAGGTCAAATATCCTGTTTAGGTTTTCTACTGCCAAGTTTACACCTTCACTATTACAGGGACATATTTTGTCCAGGAAGTGTTTGTTTGTTTGTTTTCTGACAGGTTTCTACACTACTTCCCTTCCATCTACAGCATTTCTTAATGTTACTCAGTTCCTTTGGCTTTGATGCCTCATGGTTGAGTATCGCTCTGTTCAAGTAGACTGTGATTTTGCTGTGGTCTGATTGGGGTGTCAGTGGACTGACTGTGAACGCTCTGAGAGACTCTGGGTTGAGGTCAGTGATAAAGTAGTCTACAGTACTACTGCCAAGAGATGAGCTATAGGTGTACCTACCATAGGAGTCCCCTCGAAGCCTACCATTGACTATGTACATACCCAGCGTGCGACAGAGCTGCAGGAGTTGTGACCTGTTTTTGTTGGTTATGTTGTCATAGTTGTGCCTAGGGGGGCATACGGAGAAGGGAATGCTGTCACCTCCAGGCAGGTGTTTGTCCCCCTGTGTGCTCAGGGTGTCAGGTTCTTGTCTGTTCTGGCATTTAGGTCGCCACAGACTAGTACATGTCCCTGGGCCTGGAAATGATTGATTTCCCCCTCCAGGATGGAGAAGCTGTCTTCATTAAAGTATGGGGATTCTAGTGGGGGATATAGGTAGCACACAGGAGGACATTGTTCTCTGTTGAGATCATTTCCTTTTGAGTGA